>NC_135957.1:12160729-12297693 GCF_053455715.1 Rhinoraja longicauda | reverse complement strand
TGGCGTTTCTAGTCGAGACCCTTCTTCAGGCTGAGTCAGGGGAGGGAAACTAGAGGTGTGAAAAGGTAAGGAGCAGAGGTTTGCGTTTGCTGATCAGTGCAGACATGGTGGGCTGAAGGGTTTACTTCAATGTTTTACAATTCAATGACCTCACCAATGCTCTGTATTTTCTTCCAGCCACGATTATCTTTCCCGACAGCATGGCTTCCGAGAGCCTGCTGGTGTCGTGACCTTGGCCGCTGCCACCACATCTCCAGTGGAGGGATGCCAGCCCAATATGTGCCGGTGCTCCCAGAGCACAAGCTGTTGGTTCCCCTTGAGGAACCATCGACACAATCTGGCCCAGTCCAATGTTTTATGCAGACACACTCATTTAAGAAGGAGTGCACCAATTCTCAGCCTATTTCAAAATCTTCTTAAATAAAAGGACACAAAGTGCTGGAGTTGCTCAATGGGTCGGGCAGGACATGGACCTTTACGCTCGGGCCCTCTTTCCTGACCTACAGAGGTACTCCAGAACTTTTGCGTCTCTTCTTTGTAAACCACCACCTGTTCTTCCTTGCGTCCTCAAAAGCTAATCTGTGTTTTATTTAACACGTCATTTTTTCATCCATTTTCTGTTTTTTGGCCATCTTTCACGTTATCACAAATTCAATTGTGATATACTTCTCTCACAATCATTATTCTTTACACTTTGTCCTTTGGCATGACTCATTCCTAAAATTACGTGATCTCCTGGAAAGGAGACGAAAGGAGGGAGAGAGAAAACGGGAAATTATAGACCAGTTAGTCTGACATCAGTGGTGGGGAAGATGCTGGAGTCAATTATAAAAGACGAAATTGCGGAGCATTTGGATCGCAGTAACAGGATCGTTCCGAGTCTGCATGGATTTACGAAGTGGAAATCATGCTTGACTAATCTACTGGAATTTTTTGAGGATGTAACTAGGAAAATTGACAGGGGAGAGCCGGTGGATGTGGTGTAGTGACTAGTGGGGTACAGCAAGGCTCGGTGTTGGGACCGCAGCTATTTACAATATACATCAATGACTTGGATGAAGGGATTAAAAGTACCATTAGCAAATTTGCAGATGATACAAAGCTGGGTGCCAGTGTGAACTGTGAGGAAGATGCTATGAGGTTGCAGGGTGACTTGGACAGGTTGTGTGAGTGGGCGGATGCTTGGCAGATGCAGTTTAATGTGGATAAGTGTGAGGTTATCCACTTTGGTGGTAAGAATAGGAAGGCAGATTATTATCTGAAGGAAAAGGGGACGTACAACGTGATCTGGGTGTCCTAGTGTATCAGTGTATCAGTCACTGAAAGGAAGCATGCAGGTACAGCAGGCAGTGAAGAAAGCCAATGGAATGTTGGCCTTCATAACAAGAGGAGTTGAGTATAGGAGCAAAGAGGTCCTTCTGCAGTTGTACAGGGCCCTAGTGAGACCGCACCTGGAGTACTGTGTGCAGTTTTGGTCTCCAAATTTGAGGAAGGATATTCTTGCTATTGAGGGTGTGCGGCGTAGGTTTACTAGGTTAATTCCCGGAATGGCGGGACTGTCATATGTTGAAAGACTGGAGTGACTAGGCTTGTATACACTGAAATTTAGAAGGATGAGAGGGGATCTTATCGAAACGTATAAGATTATTAAGGGGTTGGACACGTTAGAGGCAGGAAACTGTTCCCAATGTTGGGGGAGTCCAGAACCAGGGGCCACAGTTTAAGAATAAGGAGTAAGCCATTTAGAACAGAGATGAGGAAAAACTTTTTCAGTCAGAGAGTTGTGAATCTGTGGAATTCTCTGCCTCAGAGGGCAGTGGAGGCCAATTCTCTGAATACATTCAAGAGAGAGCTAGATAGAGCTCTTAAGGATAGCGGAGTCAGGGGGGTATGGGGAGAAGGCAGGAACGGGGTACTGATTGAGAATGATCAGCCATGATCACATTGAATGGCGGTGCTGGCTCGAAGGCCGAATGGCCTACTCCTGCACCAAATACAATACAAAACCATTTTCATCAAGTTTTAGTTTTTATCTGAAAGATACAGCGTGGAAACAGGCTCTTTGGTCCACCGAATCCATGCCGACCAACACCGATTCTATCCTACATGCTAGGGGCAATTTACAGAAGCCAATTAACCAACAAACCTGCACATCTTTGGAATGTGGGAGGAAACTGGAGAACATTGTTTACCGTGGACTTGGTAGGCCATTAGCCGTGCCAACTATCTCACTCCCGAATACGGGACAAGGTGACGTCACCGCACTGCGCCCCACGTGACCTCACTCAGCCAGCTCCCGCTACACCAATGGCGGCCGCCTCGGGCCGGGAGGCGGGTTGCTATGCAACCTCCGTTCGGGGCTCCCAGAAATCACAACAAAATGCAGCAACAATCAGCGAGGTCTTAAAATCCCGGCATTTAAATGGACAGGGGTTTGGGCTAACTTGGTGTAAAATTTAACAGAAACGCCGCGGGAAGCTCAGCGAGTCAGAAAGGGAAACAGAGTTAATGTTTCGAGTTGGCGACTGATAGTCATTCCCAAATCGCTTTGAGGGGGACGGTGGAGCATTGTGACTCCTTGTGTGAAGGTCGGAAGGTGGTTTCTAAAGTACAAGTGGGGATCTCTGCAGAGACTGGGCAGGAAATCCATCTCGCCCTTGTTTACCGTGGACCAATGATTGCATTGAGGGCGAATGCGGCCAGCGCCTGTTCCATGTGTATGGTGGTGTTGGAGACATCAAGGGCAGCTCTCTCAGTGTTGGTGTTGGAGACATCAAGGGCAGCTCTCTCGTTGTTGGTGGTGTTGGAGACATCAAGGGCAGCTCTCTCAGTGTTAATAATACCGGCTGCATACCGTGTTCCCATTGGGGCGGCTAAGTGTAGATGGGCCATCTTAGTCGGCATGGGCAGGTTGGGCTGAAGGGCCTGTTTCCGTGCTGTATAACCCTATAGGCCTAAGGGCCTTTTTCTGCACCGTGTCTCTAAAGTGTAAAGTCTAGAGCGTGAAAGCAGAAGAACAATGAAGGCAGCCCTCCACTGGAGATGTGGTGGCAGCGGCCAATGTCACGACACCATCAGGCTCTCGGAAGCCATGCTGTCAGGAAAGATAAACGTGGCTGGAAGTAAATACAGAGTGGGGGGTGCAATGGGGAGGTCACTGTATTGTAAAACATTGAAGTAAACCCTTCAGCCCATCATGTCTGCACTGATCAGCAAACGCAAACCTCTGCTCCTTACCTTTTCACACCTCTAGTTTCCCTCCCCTGACTCAGCCTGAAGAAGGGTCTCGACTAGAAACGTCACATATTCCTTTTTTCCGGAGATGCTGCCTGACCCGTTGAGTGACTCCAGTCTATCTTCAGTGTAAACCAGCATCTGCAGTTCACTCCAACACATTTTGTCTCCTCCAGATTCACGGATAATTTCTTCCCAGCTGTTATCAGGCAACTGAACCATCCTATCACCAACTAGAGAGCGATCTTACATAGAAACATAGAAACATAGAAACATAGAAACATAGAAAATAGGTGCAGGAGTAGGCCATTCGGCCCTTCGAGCCTGCACCGCCATTCAATATGATCATGGCTGAAATCTTCACCTATCATCTTCCACAATGGAGACCTTCGGACAATCTTTAATCGGACTTTACAGGACTTTATCTACTCTGTACTCTTCTAATGAAGGCAGCCAGCTCTCTCTGAACCAATGAGTTACTCCAAAATGTCCAGGTGCTCCAAAGTTGACATGATTGCAGTGAATAAAAATGTGATTAAAATAGAACACAGAACACAAAGTCAAGCAGCAGGATTGTAATCACAGTACAATTCTTAGAATCTATTATTTCAAGTGCATCCTTCCAAATGAAGCAGCAGGCAATGTATTCAGCAATTAGAAAAGCTTCTGCCAGACTTGCATTTGTGAGAATCTCACCTATGACGCATTGGAGAGCTGCTGGCAGAAAATAGTGAATGCGTGGACAAGCCAGCTCGCAATCACCTGCACATTTTCAAGGTAATCGCAGCACAGCAGAAATGCCCATTAAACCCACTAACTCAATGGTAAAGACCAGAATCTTTCACCTTGGATGAGGCTCAAGGATGTATTAGAGTCATAGAGTCATACAGCGTGGAAACAGCCCCTTCAGCCCAACTTGCCCACACCGGCCAAAATGCTCCATCTTCAATGGGCCTGCGTTTGGCCCATATCCCTCTAAACCTGCCTAAACGTTTCTTAAACATTTCGATAGTACCTGCCTCCTCCAGCCGCTTGGTCCATACACCCACAACTCCTTTATGTCAAAAAGTTACCCCTCAGGTTCCTATTAAATCATTCCTCCCTTCACCTTAAACCTATGGTTCTTGATTACCCAACTCTGGACAAGAGACTCTATGTGCCTACCCGATCTAGTCCTCTCATAATTTTATATACCTCTATAAGATCACCTCTCGTCCTCCTGCGTTCCAAGAATAGAGTCCTAGCCTCTTCAACCTCTCCCTAAAGATCAGGCCCTCGACTCCTGGCATATTCCTCATAAATATTCCCTGCACCCTTTCCACCTTGACAACATGCATTCTGAATGTTTGCAAAATTATTTCTTCGATCTGAAAAGCAGGAGGGAGCAAATTCACCACTAATTATGTTATTTTTTTAATACAAACTGTAACTTGACCTGCATTTTTAAAAACTTTATTTTTGGAATAATAAATCTGAAGATGGAAGGTCCCATATGTACATTTTCTTGAAATTGCTATGCTAATGGCCAAAGTGATTGCTTCAAATCCAAATTTAACACAAAATCAATAAGACACAGAGGGGTTTCAATAAGGAAGTTGATATACAATTTTCTCCTCCGTGGTGCCCCTGTTGTTTGCACTCATTTCCATTTGTTTTACAGTCCAATATATCTCCTCAGGAAAGTTTGGCAGAAATTTCAGTTGGTAGGAAGTTGATATTACAACGTCATCGAGTCATACTGTATGGAAACAGGCCCTTCAGCACAACTTGCAGGCACCGACCAACATGCCCCATCTACACTAGTCCTACCCGCCTCTGTTTGGCCCATATATCCCTCTAAACCTAATATCCTGCCCAAATGTTAGACCATCTTTGGGATGAGTGGGATCAAAGAAATTCTGGCCCAACATATCAGAGAGGAAACTGATTATGTTGTTTTTTTAATGATTGTAGCTTTTTGGTTTAGTTTGGTTTAGTTTATTGGCACGTGTACCTAGGCTTTTGTTGCATGCTAACCAGTCAGCGGAAAGACAATACATGATTACAATCGAGCCGTGCACAGTGTATAAGGGAATAATACTTAGTGCAAGATAAAGCCAGCAAAGTCTGATCAAAGATTTTCAGTGGGTCTCCAATGAGGTAGATAGTAGTTCAGGACTACTCTCTAGTTGTGCATTTTCACACTTCCATACCTTTTGCCCGATGGGAGAGGGCAGAAGAGGGAGTGGTCAGGGTCATCCTTGATTATGCTGCTGGCCTTGCCGAGGCAGCGTGTGGAGTAAATGGTGTCAATGGAAGGGAGGTTGGTTTGGGTGATGGTCTGGACTGCATCTACAATTCTCTGCTATTTCTTGCGGGGCTTGGATGGAGCTGTTCCCAAACTAAGCTGTGATGCATCCCCATAAAATGCTTTCTACGGCGCATCTGCAGAAGTTGGTGAAAGTTGTTGGGGACAACACTCCAAGGACGTGCAGGTTTGTAGGTGAATTGCCCCCAGTGTGTAGGATGCAAAAATGGGATAATCTAAAACTAGTGTACGGGTGATTGACGGTCGTGGACTCGGTGGGCTGAAGGGCCTGTTTCCATGCCATATCTCCAAACTAAAGATCTAAACTAAAAACATAATGAACCCATGATGAAGATGACTATGTTGACATATATCCCTGGTGAAAAGAGAAAACATATGCCAACAATATCCAGTCGAGTTACAAAGGGAACCTCATTAAGCAGCAGGCATTGGAAAAACCCTCAGAAGTTGGGATACATTTTAAACCAATGAAGAGCTGTTCTGCTGATTTAGTTGTTTAATTTGGAGAAGGAATGTCAAAGTGAAGAGCTCGTAGTTCATTTGGGAGACATCCAATTACAGGCCAGTGATTAACTCAAGAACAATTTGCACTATATTTAAACTTCTTTCAGGTCACCAGTTCAGCAAGCTATCCAGATGTAAATATCCCTGCAGAGAGTATTGTTGATATAGTGTATGTGCTGTGAGATAATTGTAAACGCAAGCAACATCTTCACTGAAATGTATGCAACAAAAAAAAACTTGCACTGTACGTATGTACATGTGATAATAAAGAACCATTGGCCATCTGTTTGCACTGGAATAGTAAATCTGGTCAAATCGTACTTGACCTTGGGGTGGAGGAGATGGAGTGCTGGTGAGAAAGCAAGAAGGAAATGTATTCCCCAAATGTTCTACTTACGAACATTGACGAGCTCAATAATCAAAGAAAATGCACGAAACACTGGACTAACTCAGCAGGTCAGGCAGCATGCCTGGAGAACATGGACAGATGATGTCTCGGGTCAGGACCCTTCCTCAGACTGCTCCAATGCAAAATCTCTTCAAAGTATGCCTAGTTTGAAGAAGTTCTCCGCTTCTCTCCGACAATCCGAAGAAGGTTCCTGACCTGAGATGTCACCTGTCCATGTTCTCCAAACCTTAGAGATTCAGTGCAGAAACAGGCCTTTCGGCCCACCGAGCCCATGCCGACCAGTGGTCATTAATATAAGAAAATAACTGCAGATGCTGGTACAAATCGAAGGTATTTATTCACAAAATGCTGGAGTAACTCAGCAGGTCAGGCAGCATCTCAGGAGAGAAGGAATGGGTGACGTTTCGGGTCGAGACCCTTCTTCAGACTGTTGTCAGGGGGGCGGGACAAAGGAAGGATATAGGTGGAGACAGGAAGATAGAGGGAGATCTGGGAAGGAGGAGGGGAAGACAGGGACAGAGGAACTTTTGGTCGTAGAGTAGGAGGGCAGGTAGTACATTAGTGTGATCCTGCACACTCGGGACAGATTACAATTCTACCAATGCCAATTAACGTACAAACCAGCACTACTTTGAAGTGTGGGAAGAATCCGGAACTCCCGGAGAAATCCTACCTGGTCACAGGGAGAACGTACTAATATCGAGCTTGGGTCTCTGGCGCTGTAAGGCAGCATCTCTACCATTGTGCCACTGCACCTCCCTCCAGGAATGTTGCCCGAACCAATGAGTTACTCCAACATTCCGTGCCTTTCCTCGGTGCCTTTCCTCAGTTCCTTGTCTCCACTCAAAATTTGAAGTGTTGACAATTGAGCAAATGGAAAACGTCGATGAATGTGAACACAAGAATTAGGAAATGCCCTATCCAGGCTGGAGATGGGAGTATTTTTAAGGAAGAAATGGGGGTGTGCACGGAAAACATTGATAAGATCCTTACCAGGGACCTTACCACCCTCACCATATCTGCACAGGACATTCTCTAAGTGTGGTCTCACCAATATATGGAAACAGTACAGTTGTAACATTACATCCCAACTCTCATACTCTTATAGATAGATACAAAAAAGCTGGAGCAACTCTGCAAGTCAGGCAGCATCTCCAGAGAAAAGGAATAGATGATGTTTCGGGTCGAGACCCTTCTTCAGACTGAGAGTCAGGGGAGAGGGTAATGAGCGATATGAAAAGGTACGTAGAACAAATGAATGAGAGATAAGCAAAAGAACAAATCAAAGCCAACAACAATGATCAAGGAAAAGTGGAGACCACAATGGTCCATTGGTAACTGTGGAGAAGTGGAAAATGAGTGATGCAACCAGTGAAACTCAGCAGGACGACAGTGAAACTAGTAGGATGACTATGGGGGGGGGGGGGGGGGGGGGGGGGGAGGGAGGGACGGAGAGAGCGGAGATGCAAGGGTTATTTGTAGTTAGAGAAATCAATTTTCGTATTGCTGGGTTGTAAGTTGCCCAAGCGAAATATGAGGTGTTCATACTCTTATGTTCTGATCGATGAAAGCAAGCGTTCCAATGCCTTCTTAGACAATAGACAATATACAATAGACAATAGGTGCAGGAGGAGGCCTTTCAGCCCTTCGAGCCAGCACCGCCATTCAATGTGATCATGGCTGATCATTCTCAATCAGTACGCCGTTCCTGCCTTCTCCCCATACCCCCTGATTCTTATACGCTATCCTTAAGAGCTCTATCTAGCTCTCTCTTGAATGCATTCAGAGAATTGGCCTCCACTGCCTTCTGAGGCAGAGAATTCCACAGATTCACAACTCTCTGACTGAAAAAGTTTTTCCTCATCTCAGTTCTAAATGGCCTACCCTTATTCTTAAACTGTGGCCCCTTGTTCAGGACTCCCCCAACATTGGGAACGTTTCCTGCCTCTAACGTGTCCAACCCCTTAATAATCTTGTACGTTTCGATAAGATCTCCTCTCATCCTTCTAAATTCCAGTGTATTCTTCATCACCTTGTCCACCTAGTTACTTGTACCGTTTGGTCTCTCGATCTCCAGAGTGCTCTCTAGGGCCCTGCCGTTTACTTTGTAAGTCCTGCCCTGGCTGAACTTCCAAAAAGCACCACCTCACATTTGTCTGATTTAACTCCCATCTGCCATTCCTTGGCCCATTTTCCTAGATGATGAAGAAGTCAATGGGTGGACAGGAGCCACTCGATAATGACCCAGTTCCACTCACACCAAAAGCCAAAATTCACAGGAGGATGGCCCGCCAATAACAGAAGCCAAAGATTAGTACAAATCCAGCAAATAAATAGCGAGCCAAATGAAATATTGCAACTAATTCTACAAATTACAAGGAGCAGTGTAGCAGCATGACAAGCTGTTAATTCCAGAACTTTTGGAGCCTTCAATTGACAGCAATTCTAATTTTCGTGAAATGCTCCTTCCTTTTTTATCCCCAAAATATTCTTTATTTTATTTTAGTTTAATTTTGAGATACAGTGCAGAAACAGGCCCTTCGGCCCACCGGGGCCGTGCCGACCAACAATCCCCGCACACTAACACTATCCTACACCCACTAGGGACACTTTTTACATTTACCAAGCCAATTAACCTACAAACCTGTACATCTTTGGTCTGAAGGGTTCCGACCTAAAACATCACCTGTCCTTTTTCTCCAGAGAAGCTGCCTGACCCAGAGTTACTTTTGCATTTTGTGTCTATCTGCAGTTTCTTCCTACGAGTTTGGTTCGGTTTGGTTTGGTTCAGTTTAGTTTAGTGGCACAGCGTGGAAACAGGCACTTTGGCCCACCGAGTCGAGCATTATCCTGTACTCTCGGGACAATTTTAAATTGTACTGAAGCCAATGAACCTTCAAACCTGTATGCCTTTGGAACGTGGGAGGAATCCAGAGCACACAGAGAAAACCCACGTGGTCATGGTGAGAATGGACAAACTCCGTACAGACAGCACCCATGGTTAGGAACGAACCCAGGTGTCTGGCGCTGTGAGGCAGCAACTCTACACCACTGTGCTGCCCATTGTGAACCAGTTACATGGGTCCCAGATCTTCAACATCAAGTAGCAGTAGTATGCTTAACAAAGTCAGGTCTGTCCCTCCTGAACCTTTGAATTGTGCATCCCTCATTACATACTCCTGCATCTTGGAATGTGCCAGTTGTAAGCATTTGCTTGTTGATATCTCCTTGCATTGGAAGGCCAACATGTTTCGGGCAGACCAAAGTACGTGTTCAATGAATTGATGATTTTGCAGCAGCAGTCAGTGTTTGTCTCTGTGTGTCTCCTGGGAACAATTACAGTGTAACACCAGACTTGACAAGGACAGATTCCACTATGAAAAGCTGCAGGATTGTGTTGTTCCTTTGCATTTCATAAATGCAGGAAACATTTTGAGTTGGTTTTGATCATTTGTCAGACCAAATGGTGGAATGGCCATTGAGAGGGCGGCACGGCGGCGCATATCTAGAGTTGCTGCCTTACAGTGCCAGAGATGCCAGTTCGATCCTGACTATGCTTGCTGTCTGTACGAGTTTGTCCATTCTTCCTGTGACTGTGCCGGTTTCAATAGACAATAGACAATAGACAATTGGTGCAGGAGGAGGCCATTCAGCCCTTTGAGCCAGCACCGCCATTCAATGTGATCATGGCTAATCATTCTAAATCAGTACCCCGTTCCTGCCTTCTCCCCATACCCCCTGACTCCACCATCCTTAAGAACTCTATCTAGCTCTCTCTTGAAAGCATCCAGAGAATTGGCCTCCACTGCCTTCTGAGGCAGAGAATTCCACAGATTTACAACTCCCTGAGTGAAAAGGTTTTTCCTCATCTCAGTTCTAAATGGCTTACCCCTTATTCTTAAACTGTGGCTCCTGGTTCTGGACTCCCCCAACATTGGGAACATGTTTCCAGCCTCTAACATGTCCAAAATCCATTAACAATCTTATATGGTTCAATTAGATCCTTCTAAATTCCAGCGTATACAAGCCTAGTCGCTCCAGTCTTTCAACATACGACAGTCCTGCCATTCCGGGAATTAACCTAGTGAACGTACGCTGCACACCCTCAATAGCAAGAATATCCATCCTCAAATTTGCAGACTAAAACTGCACACAATACTCCCGGTGCCTCCAGTTTCCTCTCGCACTCCAAAGACGTGCAGGTTTGTGAGTTAATTTAGCTTTGGTAAAAATTGTAAATAGTCCCTAGTGTGTGGGATAGTGTACAGGGATCACTGTTCGGAACAGACTCGATGGGCCAAAGGGCCTGTTTCAACGCCGGATCTCTAAACTAAACTAAACTAATGTCTTAAGAATAACATAATCAAGTTTTTGTATTTATTTCTAATAATAAATAATTTTCTCAAGCTTTTACTCAACCTCATTTGTACTTCACACTGCATGTCAGATAAATCTTGAACCACTGCAATAGGATTGCACTATGGAATATTTTTGGTCAAAAGGAAATTTTATTTTTAAAGCTATTTCATAATACAGTCCACTATGGTAATCTAAGTGCAACCGAATTAATGTCTCTTAAAATGAGTCTAATCATAAAATTATGAATTTTAATGAGCTTGTCTGGTTCACTACCTGTGGGTAACCTGATTGTGAATAAATGAAAATTCCATTGAAACTACACAAAACTATATGTAAGTTGTGTCAGTTCAGATTAATCAGATTTGAAGCCTAAAACCAACCTTAAATTTATATGTTCCCTTCGGAAGTCTTCAAACCAGCATAATTAGCAAAAACATCAAAATTAGGTATGTAAACAATGTTGGGTGGAATCATCTCTTTGGGCAATGGCTTTTGAAATCAGTATTAAAAAAATTGCAGAAATCAATTTTGAGAGGCATATAAATTATGCTTAAACATTTTTACAATCTCATCTGCCAGTGCTTCAGGTCTGTATATTTGAAGCTTAAATCTTGTTGAAGGTAGAAACTAGTTAGACTTGCGACAGAAGAGTCTACAGAATCAGTTAAGTTTAGTTTAGTTGATAAATACAGCAAGGAAACTGGCCCTTTGGCCCATCGAGTCCATGCATCGAGTCCATGCATCAATCACCCATTCACACTAGTTCAATGTTCTCAAACTTTCCCACTCCCCACACACTAGAGGCAGTTTACAGAAGCCAATTGGAGACCCTCGGACTATCTTGGATTGGTCATTACTGGACTTTATCTTGCACTAAATGTTATTCACGTTATTGCCTTTTGTCATGTATCGTTACACTGCGGATGTCTCGATTGTAATCATGTATTGTCTTTCCGCTGACTGGTTAGCACGCAACACAAGCTTTTCACTGTACCTCAGTACACGTGACAATAAACTAAAATAACTAAACTAAAATTAACCAACAAACGTGCATGTCCTTGGGATGTGGGAGGAAACCGGAGCAGCCGGAGGAGACCCACATGGACACAGAGAGAACATGCAAAGTCTGCACAGACAGCACCCAAGGTCAGGATCGAACCCAGGTCTCTGGCGCTGCAAGGGAGCAGTTCTACCAGCAGAGCCACTGTACCGCTGTGAAAAAGGACAGGAGGTCTTCATAAGAGACTGCAGAGGTAGAAATCTAGAGCAATTTTGGGAAGGATCCACACCCAAAACGTTGTCTGCCATCACCGAAGAATGGACCCATCCTGAAACATTGTTTGTCCATTTGCCTACACAAATGCTGCCTGACCCATTGAGTTACTCCAGCATTTATTTCATTGCAACAGGAACCTCAAGAGAATAAAGAATGTTTTATTGTCACATGTTCCAGATAGAACAATAACATTCTGACTTGCAGCAGCACAACAGTATATGTAAACAAAGTACACTGTAAACAATGCAAACATATCCCTGGGACTTAAGTTTATTTCCTATGATCCAGATTCTGCTGGCACATACCTACATAGGTATCATTGCACCGATCATTCTGGGGGCAACCTGATCATTAAAGCTAGCCTTCCTTATGTAATTACCACAGAAAAGCTTTGACAACACATTAAGACAAGCCACAGGTTCAGCTGGCTGTCCTGACTGTTAAATATATTGAATGTCTGGCAATATTGAAGGTTGAGCCATTGAGTCATACAGAGTGAAAACAGTCCCTTCGCACCAACTTGCCCACACCGGCCAACATGTCCCATCCACATTAGTCCCATGCTTGACCCATATCCATCTAAACCTGGCCTATCCATGTACCTGTCTAAATGTCTCTCAAATGGTATGAGAGTATTTGCCTCAACGACCTCCTCCAGCTTCTCCTTCCATATACCAACCACACTTCACGTTCCTATACATCTTTCATTATCCACCTTAAACATCTGGTTCTCAATTCCACTACTCAAGGCAAAAGTCTCTGTGCATTTACCCAATCTATTCCTCTCATATCTTGTACACCTCTGTAGGTTCACCCCTCATTCTCCTGCGCTCCAAGGAATAAAGTGCTCAACCTCTCCCTAGACCTTAGTGTCTTGAGTCCCAGCAAAATCCTTGTAAATATTCTCTGCACCCTTGACATCTGACCTATAATATGGTGCCCAAAACTGGAAACAATACTCGAAATGCGGCCTCATCAATGTGTTATACAACTGCAACATGACCTCCCAACTTCTATACTCAATACTCTGACTGATGAAGGACAATGTGCTAAATGACTTTTTGACCACACTATCTACATGTCATACCACTTTCAAGGAACTATACACCTGCATTCCTTGACCCTCTGCTCTACTAAATTCCTCAGAGCCCTGTCACTCACTGTGTCGGTCCTGCCCTTGTTAGACTTCCCAAAATACAACACCTCGCATTTATCTGTATTCAATTCCATCAACCATTGGGGGTGTCAGGGGTTGTGGGAAGAAGGCAGGAGAATGGGGTTGAGGGGGGAAGATAGATCAGCCATGATTGGATGGGCTGAATGGTCTAATTCTACTCCTATAAATTATGGACATTCCTCAGCCCACCTGCCCAACCGATCAAGATCATGCTGCAATTTGTCACAACCATCTTCACTATCTACAATACCACCCACTTTTGTGTCATCTGCAAACTTGGAATAAAGGGCTCCACCATAATATTCACACATTCAAAAATGATTAACAACTAGCCACAACAGACTGTATCCCAGTGACTATTGGGAGTAAGAGGGTTTCAGCCAGTATACTGTTGTTTGAGTACCCTTCAATAGTGCAGTAACTGCTTGCAAGCATACAATGTGCATCTGCTGCCTTATCTACAGTGTATTCCAAATATGATTTTGCCTTTATTTAATATTTCCAGCATCTGTGCTTTAAAACAAAATTCCAAGCAAAATGTGTAAAGCTGTATTTAATCTAACAGGAACTGGTTCCATTAATACCCCCTGTTGGATACTTTAGTCCCACAGCTTCCACAGTGCTCTACATGTAACTTTGCTCACAAATCTGTCCATTTTTCTGCCAGCTGGGAGGAGTCGTACAAATCTGCCATCTGGAATTTAGCAGAAGCCCTCAAAGACAATGGATTTTGGCCATGGAACTGGTGTGCTACAATGTTGAGAACTGTATTCTGCAGGCTGTATCTTCCCCCTTGTTCAAGCTATTGCGCTTGACTTTGACTTGATTGCATTGATGTATAATCAGATCTCTTTGGTTAGCATGCAAAACATGGTAAAAGTGCTGGAGTAACTCAGCAGGTCAGGCGGCATCTCAGGACAAAAAGGAAAAGTGACGTTTCGGGTTGGGACTCTGGAGATGCTGCCTGACACGCTGAGTTACTCCAGCACTTCATGTCTATCTTTGTTGGCGACCAGCATCTGCAGTTCTTTGTCCCTACTCTAATTTCCATGCCATATCTTTTCATGGCAGTGACTGTGCCTATCACTTCAGTGGCATTACAGGGAGAGGCAAAGCCGTTTAGCACACATTAATTATCCCCCAGTCACGCTCTGACTATAACAGCATTGTGAATAATGAGATATTGGAATGCCTGAGGCGCTGCAAAAATCCAAGTAACAAACTGAAATTCTCAACGTGCTCTTCCTACATCATTTTCATTGAATGGCTTCAGATACCGCACCAAATTGTTTGTACAAAATCACTTTTGTCATATTTAACACCTATACTGAATGATTGAGCAAAATTTAGAGTTTTAGAGTATAACTAGACCAAGTGGACACGTTGGGCCCAAACCTCTCCTGCATTGGTACAGCACCCTCTCCTCCCCTCTCCCTCCCCCTACCCCTCCCCTTCCCTTCCCCTCCCACCCCTCCCCTCTCCCCTCCTCCCCCCCTCCCCTCTCTCCCCCTCCCTCCCTCCTCCCTCTCCCACCACCCCCCTCACCTCCCCCTCCACCTCCCCCCTCTCCCCCTCCCGTCCCTCCCTCCTCCTCTGCCCCTCCCCATCCCTCCAGCCCCCTCCCCTCCCCCTTCCCCTCCTCTTCCCCCACCACCCCCCTCAACCCCCCTTATCCTTCCTCCTCCCCCCCTCTGTCCCTCCCTTCACCCCCCCTCCCTCCAACCCTAAGAGATAGATTAAAACTTTAAAATGTGAATAACTTAAAAAATATAACACCGATTACAATGAAACTTCTTCCATTAGCACCAAAGGGATGATAGTGAGTAAGGTGGGCCTAAAATTGTCATGCTATCATGTACCGTTTTGGCTGTAGTTCAGAAACAAACAAACAAATGAGAGTTTTAGTATGTAGATGATGATACAGCATTGAAACAGGCCATTCAGTCCACGCCTACCATCGATCACCCATACACTAGTTCTATGTTGGACCACCTTCTCCACCCCTTACACATCAGGAGCAATTTACAGAAGTCAATTAACTGACAAACCTGCACATCTATGGAGTGTGGAGGAAACCGGAACACCCGGAGATAGCGCACACGGTCACAGAGAGAATGAATAAAACTCCATATAGTCGGCATCGAATCCAGGTCTCTGACACTGTTGGGCAAAAGCTGACAGGAATTCACCACCTTCAGTGCTCACTTTGCTGTCAAATGTCACACAAGGTGGGACATGTCTGGAATGACCAATTGCCGGAGATAATTTCAGCTCCCTTTATCATCTCCCTTTATCTAATTCAACATTAAATGAATAATTAGACGTTGGGAGTCCATCTTAAGCTTCAACATCAGCCACAGATGGAGAGGCGGGAAAGCAAGTTCTGAAACCGTAATACCCAGGAAAAAACCCACGCAGTCACAGGGAGAACGTGCAAACTCCATACAGACCCGTAGTCAGGATCAAACCCGGGTCTCTAGTACTGTAAGGCATCAACTCCACTGTTGCATCCCTGTGTCGCCCTGTTACTCTAGCACTTTGGTTTTCTTTAATGCAAGATTCCAGCATCTGCATTTCGATGTGTCTTCATTACACAAATATATGTTTCAGCAGTTGTAAATATACCTAATGTAATTATCTCCAATCTATATATACTTTCCTAGTCAAAGCAGCACTGTCTTTAATACTCAACATGTGCAGGGAGCCATTAAATAGAAATTTTGTCCTTGCATTAGCTGCAAAAAAACAGTTACTTTCATATTTTTGCTACTTCCAGACAACAGAGTATATCATTCCCTGATGATATATAATGCCACAGCCTCAGAACCATATTGTGTCATAAACACTCAACTCCACTGAACCATCTAAGAGGCCAACAGCATGCATATCTTTTTGCAAAAGATTTATTCTCTTACTGGTATAGGTGAAATCGAATCCCTGGTCAGTCTCTGTTCCATTGGTGTTAAATTCTAAGCACATAAGGTTCGAAGTGCTGTTTAAGATAACGCCCAACAATTCAGATCTGGTAAAAACTCCCAGGCGCCGAAAGGAGCTATCTTGACCATCGTACACCTAAAAGGTAGAAGGCACAGATGTTTAGTGAGTACTGAAGTAACCGCACAATGTCTTCATGCACATCATGGTGTAGATTCACTGTCGTCCTGTTGAGTTTCACTGTCTGTATAACTCGCTATCACCTACCCCACAGTCAACAATGGATGAACCTTTCCTTGATCATCGTTGCTTTCTGCATTTCTTTCATTGATTTGTTCTATGTGCCGTCTACATTTCTCGTTTCCCTCTCCCCTGACTCTCAATTTGAAGAAGGGTCTCGATCCAAAATATCATCTGTTCCTTTTCTCCAGAGATGCTGCCTGACCTGCTGAATTACTCCAGCTTTTTGGGTGAAGAATGACGAAAAACAGAAATAATTGGGGGTCATTTTGATTGACCACAGCTTAAAAGAGCCAATCTAAAGTTAGCTGCTTGCTATATATCTTTACCCATCACCTTTGCCATGAAACACCACTGTTAAGAGTCATGTGAAAATCCTTTCAGTATAAAGGCAATCTGGTTGAATGTTGATGCATTGAATGCATAGGTATTGGTGAAACTCAATTCACCCTAGGTAATTTAGTTCTTGGTTACCCTTGGATCACTTTTACTTTCGACTGACTGGCAGTTTACAAGATTGCAACAGAACAACTCGGCTCTAGAAAAAGTGATTCCTCAGAGATTTCAGTCTAGGACCAACCCCAAGTATCTAAATTCTTGCCTGGATCGGGCACGGCTCATTAGACTTAGAGCGCAGACTGGACTTTGAAAATGGCGCCAAAACCTGGCGCCTCTTACATGCAGCGTCAGTGGACTACTTCTGTACACTTTGCTAATCGGTGATGTGCTAAGGTGTGGCAATACTTTACTGGACTGCAAGTAAAAGAAAAATTTCCCTGTGCATTTGCTCGTGAGCCATTAAAAGTACCTATGAACCTTTGGAAATTTGCTATATTTCCTCTCCTTTCAAGAAATAAACCTACTATTCCATGAGGGAGGAATAAAACAAACTGCTCTTGATTGTTCAGGTGAAGGTAAGGCTAAATTGTGTTGGTCTACCTGAAGTCAGGTGTAATGATCCTTGCCCCACCAGAAAACATTGGTGCAGAAGCTATTTTGTTTTCTTTCGTGCAAGACATTGGCTAATCTTCGCAATTTCACAGTGATATAATTGAATAAGAGGCATGAAAAGTGCATTTTTCCCATCTTTCAAACTTACAATTCAAGTGAATATATGAATAGACTAAAATCTATTCAATTGAAATAACTGATTTTATCTATCTTCAAATTTTACTTGGTGTCAACAGAAGCTGTGCATTTACAGAATAGTTTGCACTAAAACAGGGAGACTTATCTGCTTAAATCATGGATAGCTGGCCTTGAGAATTTAGTGCACAGTTATTACAGTACATAATAAATTTGTCCAATGTTCCTTCACAATGCAATCTTGGCAAATAGAACACATTGGTCTGTTTGTAAAAGAATTTCACTGTGCGTTTGACATATGTGACAATAAGAGCACCGTTGAACATTGGCTTCACATCCTCATTCCTTTCCCCCTCCACCACCCATCCGCCTGTTACCTACTGATCTGTACTCAGTAGGTGATCATGATTTAAATGTTAGACTTTCGAGATGCAGCATGGAAGCAGGCTCTGGGCCCACAGTGTCCGGGCCGAACAGCACTCACCCCTACTCTGGCGCATTCACCCACAAACCAGTACGACTTTGGAGTGTGGGAGGAAACCGTAGCACCCGGAGAAAACCCATGCGGTCACAGAGAGAACGTACAAACTCTGTATAGACAACACCCGTCGTCAGGATCGAACCTGTGTCTCTGGTGCTGTAAGGCAGCAACTCTACCGCTGTGCCACTGTCCCACCCCAAATTGGCTTCAGGTTAATCAGTTTCTGTAAAAATTGTAAAATGTTCCTCGTGTGTGTGGTTGGTCCAAAGTGCCTGTTCTTGTGCTGTACTGTTCAATGTTCTATTACATGCACCATTCATGCAGCAAATGAATTCTGAGGAAACCCTTTGAGAGGATTAATCGACCGCCAATTCTCACTCTGCATGTCCACAATCATGTAATACACAGGCTCATGTGATAAAAGGACGTACCTTTTGAAAGAAGATGAGGAATTTCTTTAGTCATGAATCTGTGGAATTCATTGCCACAGACAGCTGTGGAGGCCAAGTTAAGGGATATTTTTAAGGCGGAGATTGATAGGTTCCTGATTAGTGCGGGTGTCTATGGCAGAAGGCAGGAGAATGGGGTTGAGAGGAAAAGATAGATCAGTCATGATTGAATGGCGCCTTGATGGGCCGAATGGCCTAATTCTGCGCCTAGAAATAACTTATGAAGTATTTAGCTTACTGACTTTGACTCAGGAGGATCTATTGAATTGCAAATGTTTGTTCGAAGCATCTATGCTACTTATGACTCGTGGTTACTTGCAAAGGAAAGATAAATTAAAATATGATGCTAAACACCCATCTTAACTGGTGGACACAGCTACACATGTCTGTTTAGTTTCTGTTCTAGAAATACAGCGTGGAAACAGGCCCTCCGACCCACCACCGACCAGTGATCCCCCTACACCAAAAGGGGACGTCCAATGAAATCTGGGTGTCCTAGTGCATCAGTCACTGAAAGGAAGCATGCAGGTACAGCAGGCAGTGAAGAGGAATGTTGGCCTTCATAACAAGTGGTGTTGTGTATAGGAGCAAAGAGGTCCTTTTGCAGTTGTACAGGGCCCTAGTGAGACCGCACCTGGAGTACTGTGTGCAGTTTTGGTCTCCAAATTTGAGGAAGGATATTCTTGCTATTGAGGGCATGCTGCGTAGGTTTACTAGGTTAATTCCCTGAATGGCGGGACTGTCATATGTTGAAAGAATGGAGCGACTAGGCTTGTATACACTGGAATTTAGGATGAGAGGGGATCTTATCGAAACGTATAAGATTATTAAGGGGTTGGACACGTTAGAGGCAGGAAACATGTTCCCAATGTTGGGGGAGTCCAGAACAAGGGGCCACAGTTTAAGAATAAGGGGTAGGCCATTTAGAACTGAGATAAGGAAAAACATTTTCAGTCAGAGAGTTGTGAATCTGTGGTATTCTCTGCCTCAGAAGGCAGTGGAGGCCAATTCTCTGAATGCATTCAAGAGAGAGCTAGATAGAGCTCTTAAGGATAGCGGAGTCAGGGGGTATGGGGAGAAGGCAGGAACGGGGTACTGATTGAGAATGATCAGCCATGATCACATTGAATGGCGGTGCTGGCTCGAAGGGCCGAATGGCCTCCTCCTGCACCTATTGTCTATTGTCTAGTTCTATGTCCTACACACTAGGGAAAATTTACAAAAGTCAATTAACCTGCGTGTCATTTGGAGTGTGGGAGGAAACTGGGGCACCCAGAGAAAAACCCACACGGTCATGGAGAGAACGTACAAACTCCATACAGACAGCACCCGCAGTCAGGATCGAACCTGGGTCTCTGGCGCTGTGAGGCAGCAATTCTATCGCTGCGCCACAGTATAAAGCCCAGAGTACCCTGAGGGTGGAACAAATGCCAGAGAAAAGCAAGGGCTTTGTTTTTCTTATCATTGCGGCATGTGAGCAAGGATCTGACCAAGGCAGTGTGTGGTGGAGGAGCACACAACACAAAGCAAATAACAAACTTCTGGAGGAACTCAGCTGGTCAAGCAGCAGTATTGGGAGACTTCAACAGACGAGTTCCTCCAGCAGTTTGTTTTTTTGTTCAGGATTGCACACGAACTGTACCTTTTGTCTCCTTACACGATACCCAGACTTGTGATTTTTATGGCCAAATTTAGGGCTCCAGCTCCCAGAATCAGCGCAGAGGTAGAGTTGCTGCCAAACAGCACCAGAGATCCGGGTTCGATCCTGACCTCTGGTGCTGTCTGCACAGTTTGCATGTTGGCCCCGTGACCGCATGGGTTTTCCCAGGGTGCTCCGGTTTCCTCCCGCACACCAAAAACATGCAGGTTTGTAGCTTAATTGACTTCAGTAAAATTGTAAATTTTCTCGTGTGTAGTATAGTGCTCGTGTAGTGGGTGATCGCTGGTCGGCATGAACTCAATTGGCCGAAGGGCCTATTTCCACACTGTATCTCGAAAGTCTAAAGTCTACTGGGTGCTCTGGTTTCCACACGAATTCCAAAGACGTGCAGGTTTGTAGGTTAATTGGCTTCCGTAAATTGTCCCAAGTGTGCAGGATAGAACTAGGGTATGGGGTGATCACTGTTGCCGTGGACTCGTTGGGCCGAAGGGCCTGTTTCCACGCTGTATCTCCAAACCAAACTAAACTCACTCGTGAATAACCAGAATGTTAGCTTGAGAGTTTCAATGCCACGATTACTCTGCCCATTTTTTTTGGCAGGACTTTGACAGATTTCATCTTAAAATCGATTTAAGACTCTTATAATTCAATTGTTTAAAATTTGAAGACCCGTTAAACATTCATAAAAACAAAAACAATTGATATTTCGCTCAAATTAAAGCACATTTAATATTCTACCATCAGAATTCCAATGGTGTGGTGTGAGTGAAACCATTGATTGGAATTTATTTTGAGAAAAAAAGAAAGATAGGGAAAGGCTGAATATATTGATGTCACAGTTACCTTGACAACATCACCCTCTCGAAGCTTAAACGTCCTAGCATGCAGGCTGATTCCTTTCCCTGGTTGTGTCTCAATTCTGTAGATGCATTCATGATTGTTCTCGTAGTTGGCTGGGTAATTTGGTGACAGCAACGTGCCTTCCGTTGCAGCCACAGAGGCTCCACATTCAGCTAAGCCACAAATAGAAAGTGCAAGCAATTAAAACATCTTTTAGAATGTGTGCAAGGAAACAAAAATAAAGTCATGGCACAAATAACAACTCAATTATAGAATACGTCCTGGTGTAAGTAAATATAGCCTATATACTTCTTGCAGGATTCTACGCTTCAGGTATCAATTATGTAATTGATGTAAACCTCAACAAGAACCTAAGGCTTCGATTGAAAATAACAAATTGTTTGCCAACCATAAGCACCATTAACAAAAGGATTTGAGATCTCTAGGTTGAGTGATTAATGCAGCTTGTGGAAACAAGGAAATGCTGATGCTGGTTTACATAAAAGGACACAAAGTCCTGGAGTAATGCAGCATCTCTTTTGAATATGGATAGGTGACATTTTGGGTCAGGACCCTTCTCTTCTTCAGAGAAGGGGCTCGACCTGAAGCATCACCTATTCCTGGACTTTATCTTGCACTAAACATTATTCCCTTTATCCTGTAGCTGTACACAGTGGATGGCTTGCTTGTAATCATGAAAAGTCTTTCAACTGACTGGATAGCACGCAACCAGAAAGTTGTTCACTGTACCTCAGCAAACATGACGATAATAAACTAAACTAAACTAATATTTAGTACATGTAACAATAATAAACTAAACAAAACTAAACAATTCCAATGTCACACCATGATTTCCATCAGAAGTTCTACTGCGGCACAATGGTGTAGCAGCAGAGTTGCTGCCTTACAGCGCCAGTAACCCTGGTTCGATCCTGACTACAGGTGTTCTCTGTGCGGAGGTTGTACGTTCTCCCTGTGACCGCATGGGTTTTCTCCGGGTGCTCAGGTTTGCTCCCACACTCCAAAGACGTTCAGGTTTGTAGGTTAATTGGCTTTGCTAAAATCTGACTGTGTGTAGGATAGAACTAGTGTACGGGGTGATCGCTGGTCGGCACGGACTGGGTGGGCCAACAGGCCTGTTTCCGCGCTGTATCTCCAAACTAAACCAAACTAATACCAAATCTCCATACGAGTCCTACTATTTTTCAGTTTTTCTCTTTCAGTGTAAATTATAGAGAAAAATCATGCACCTTCTCTGAGCGCTGGTAAACAGATAAAGCAGCAATCAAGGATATGAATGTACAGCCAACACCTTGGCCTTTCAGTATTCTGATTTAAATCAGCTTACAGATACAGTGTGAATAGAATTGCAACAGATTTCCTTTCCAGCTATCCTTTCCTATTTTCTTTCCCTCTCTATAAATCAAAAATGTTTAATCTGGAAGAAGGAACTGCAGATGCTGGTTTACACCGAAGACAGACACAAAATGGTGGAGTAATTCAGCGCCTCAGGCAGCATCTCTGGAGAAAAGGAAGAGGTGACTTTTTGGGTCAAGACCCAGACCCAGTCTGATAAAGGGTTTTGACTCAAAATGTCACCTATTTGTTTTCTCCAGAGATGCTGCCTGAGCCCTGAGTTCCTCTAGCATTTTGTGGCTAATGAATAATGCCTGATGGATACGCACAGCAGTACCGGACAATATTAGCCACCACACTGTGGCAGTAGCAGGCTACACCACTTCAGCTTTAGTTCACAGCCTGTGTTGACGAAATGCTGAAGGCTCAGTCAGAGAACCAGAACTCAAACCTCAGTCTCATCTATCAAACTTAATTTTACCACAGCGGGTTTCCCACTCACTCTTCAATGAGCAGCAGGGGAAAGAGGAGTAAAATCTGGGGGGAAAGAGGAGTAAAATCTGGGGGGAAAGCACGTTTTGTCAGCACTGGTGAACTACTGATGGGGACTGATTTTGCAGCTGATGTCTGCACCAATTATATTTAATTGCTAATGCAGCAGAAACAGTACATAGTCTAACAGTGGGAGATAACAGTGTATGACAGGAAGAGAAGTTGAGCTATATATATTAAAGTCTGCCCACCAGTGTTATAGCTATGACCGGAATTGTGCATGAGTCTGAAGCATTGGTTGTGGCAATGATATTTAGCTCATCCTAATGACCACCCATTCTACATTTACGGAAGACCACTATCAAGAAACAAAAACACCAAACACACAGTAGAATATAGGTATGATTGGGCAAAAAAATACTTTGATTCACTAGGGGCATACTGCTTGTGTATAGGTCCAACAAAATAAATTTATATTAAGCTGAAATGTCAAAGAGTTGCTATGTAACTGTGTGACACAAATATTCGTGGGGTTTTGTTTGGTTTAGTTTAGCTTACCTTAGCATACGTTAACTTAGCTGAGTTCAGTTTAGTTTAATTTAGTTTAGTTTTCATTCGTTAAGTTTAGTTTTGTGATACAGCATGAAACAACCCCCTGAGAATACCAGGAGTCCACACTGACCAACAATCACGCCATACACTAGTTCTATCCCACACACTAGGGGCAATTTACAGCAGCCAATTTACCCACAAACCTGCATGTCTTTCGAGTGTGGGAGGAAACTGGAGAAACCCACGAGGAGAAGGTGCAAACTCCGTACTGACAGCACCCATAGTCAGGATCGAACCCAGGTCTCCGACGCTGTAAGGCAGCAACTCTACCACTGTGCCACTGTGCCACCAGAACGTGCCATTGTGAACATGAGGAAGTTTGCGAAAAGACACAGCAGGATATAATCAATTGGAAACTTGAGTGGAGAAATGACAGATGAGAGTTAGCAAGAACAGAAGAGTCAGGACTTTTGGACTTTAGTTAAGCTGCATTTGGCGTATTCTGTGCAGTACTGTTCACCCCATTACAGGAAGGATGTGGAAGCTTTGGAAAAGGTGCGGAGGTTTGCCAAAATGATATCTGGATTAGAGGATATTAGCTACAGCGAGAAGGTGGATAGTGGCGTGCAGCGTAGGTTCACTAGGTTAATTCCCGGAATGGCGGGACTGTCATATGTTGAAAGACTGGAGCGACTAGGCTTGTATACACTGGAATTTAGAAGGATGAGAGGGGATCTTATCGGAACGTGTAAGATTATTAAGGGGTTGGACACGCTAGAGGCAGGAAACATGTTCCCAATGTTGGGGGAGTCCAGAACCAGGGGCCACAGTTTAAGAATAAGGGGTAGGCCATTTAGAACGGAGATGAGGAAAAACATTTTCAGTCAGAGTTGTGAATCTGTGAAATTCTCTGCCTCAGAAGGCAGTGGAGGCCAATTCTCTGAATGCATTCAAGAGAGAGCTAGATAGAGCTCTTAAGGATAGCGGAGTCAGGGGGTATGGGGAGAAGGCAGGAACGGGGTACTGATTGAGAATGATCAGCCATGATCACATTTAATGGCGGTGCTGGCTCGAAGGTCCAAATGGCCTCCTCCTGCACCTATTGTCTATTGTCTATTGTCATGGATTATTTTCTCTGGAACGGTGGAGGTTGCGGAAACACAAGACAGAGGTATACTGTATAAAATTATAAGAGGTATAGATAGGGTAGAGAGTCAGGATCTTTTTCACAGGCTTGAAATATCAAATACTAGAGTGCATAGCTTTAAGGTGAGAGGGGCAAAGTTTAAAGGAGATGTGCGGGGCGATTATTTTTACAGAGAGCGGTAAGTGCCTGGAACGCACTGCCGGGAGTGGTGGTTGCAGCAAATACATTAGTAGAATTTGCAATACTTTTGGATAGGCACATAGATATACAGGGAATGGAGGGATACGGGATATGTGCAGGTAGATGGGTGATGGTCTTGCATCATGTTCATCACAGACATTGTGGGCCGAAGGGCCTGTTGTTGTGCTGTACTGGTTGATCTATGTTCTGTGCTCTAGATGGTGTTCAATCCGGACAAGTGTGAGATGATGCATTTTAGAAGGCCAAATGCATGAAAAAAGTATTTAGTAAAGGTCAGGAGGGATGTACAGAGGGATCGTTAGGGGCAAGTCATGTAGCTCCCTGAAAGTGGCAACACAGGTGGATCGAGCAGTAAAGAAGCCACACAGCGTACTTGCCTTCATTCAGTTGGGGAATTGAGTATAAAAGTTGGCAAGCTCATGCTGCAGTTGTAAAAAAGACATTAGTTAGGCCACATTTGGAGAACAGTGTGCAGGGGTGGTCAACCAAACTATAGGAAGGATGTGAAGGCTTTGGAGAGGATGCAGAAAGGTTCACCAGAACGTTGTCTGAATTGGAGAGTATTAGTTAAAAGGAGACGTCGGACAAACCTGGATAGTTTTCTCTGGAATACCAGAGGTTGAGGAATGACCTGATGGTTTGGTTTGGTTTTGTTTTGAGATACAAACGTGGAAACAGGCCCTTCGGCCCAACTGAGTTCGCGTCGACCAGTGATCACCTGTACACTAGTTCTATCCTACAAATGAGGGACATTTTTATTGAAGCTAATCAACCAACTCACCTATACATGCTCTATACATACTCCCCCTTGGCCAAATCATTCAAAGGCACGGCATTTCTTTCCACTGCTATGCCGATGACACTCAGCTTTACCTCCCCCTGAAACCCAACAACCAGTCAAATTTAAACAGCCTCTTACACTGCCTTGAGGACATAAAATGTTGGATGGCACACAACTTCCTCCAATTAAATGAGAGCAAGTCTGAGATCATCCTATTCGGCCCCCCCGACTCCATCAAATTGATAACAGGCAGTCTTGGAAGTCTATCCAGCCTAGTCAAACCGCATGTCAAAAACCTCGGCATGATATTTGACTCTGCATTAAAATTTGATAAGCAAGTCAACGCTGTGGTAAAAGCCAGCTTCTTCCAACTTCGAACCATAGCTAAAATCAAACCTTTCCTCCAATTCGACGACACAGAAAAAATCATTCACGCTTTCATTTCCTCCCGCCTAGACTACTGCAACTCCCTATACACTGGGATCAGCCAATCTTCCCTGTCCCGCCTGCAACTGGTCCAAAACGCCGCAGCGAGACTCCTGACGGGTACCCGTAAAAGGGACCACATCACCCCGATTCTGGCCTCTCTCCACTGGCTCCCTGTACGGTACAGAATCAACTTCAAGCTCCTCCTATTCACGTATAAAGCCCTAAATGGACACTCCCCCCCCTACATCAAAAATCTTCTAACCCCCCTCTCTAACTCCAGGTCCCTCAGGTCGGCCGACTTGGGGCTACTCACTATCCCGCGGTCTAGGCTTAAGCTCAGGGGTGACCGCGCTCAGGGGTGACAAGCGAACACCCAGTACACTAGCACTATTCCACACACTCGGGACAATTAACAATTTTACCAAAGCCAATTAACCGACAAAGCTGAATAAACACAAAATGCTGGAGTAATTCAACAGGGCAGGCAGCATCTCTGGAGAAAAAGAAGAGGTGATGTTTCGGGTCGGAACCCTTCCACAGATGACAAACCTTTATGTCTTTGGAGTGTGGGAGGAAACCAGAATACTCGGAAAAAACACACAGGATGAACGTGCAAACTACGTACAGACAGGATCGAACCGGGGTCTCTGGCGCTGTAAAGCAGCAACTCTACCGCTGCGCCATTGGACTGCCACTCAAACCTTTATAAGCCTTTTATGTTTTAGGTTTCTCCTTGATCTGATTCAGCAAGGTCATTCCACGGCAATGTTAAGCCTTCCTCAATTTTTCCACAAGTTTCTCAAGTCTTTATAGACAACATCTATCACCCTGCATTCATCAATCTCCTTTGTTAACTCCTCAAAAATTAATGTTTTTTTCTCCTTTCTCACGTATTCTCTTATATCCCCATATAAACCTCAAATGACCCATTTGATAATAATTTCCAAAACCCGGCACATACTTCCTTCCTAATCAATATCCTCCATTAATCAGGGTACTCTAAACTTACCAACTTTGCCTCTAACATTTACATGGACACGGTGACTGAACTCTTACTATCTTATCTTTAAATGCCACCCGCTGATCAGATGTTGTTCCCACCCCTCCAACCTGCTCCCAATTTGCCTGTTCCAAGACCTGTGCCTCACTATTAAAATCTGCCCTCCCTCAGTTTAAGGTCCAAACTTGAGAACCTATTGTATCTTTTTCCATGACTCCGTCATCTAAACCATCCTTGACATGTGTCCGTTCATGGAGAAAATGTATTTTGCTGTATTCTTCATTTTTGACTCGATCTGGCTGAAATACTCATGGAAAAAATAGATAGAGTGATAACACTTGTGAAGGAAGAAACTGTTGATGCTGGTTTACACCGAAGATAGACACATTATGCTGGAATAACACAGCAGGACAGGCAGCATCTCTGGAGAGAAGGAATTGGTGACGTTTCAGGTTAAGACTCTTCTCAACCCGAAACATCACCCATTCCTTCTCTCCAGAGATGCTGCCTGTCCCTTTGAGTTACTCCAGCATTTGGTGTTTAACTTGAGTGGTAACACATAACAGGTAGTAAATATTTCTGAGAATCCATTAACAAATCCATGGAGTTGTTCTGTTGGTGATTGATACTGTGAAACCTGTATGTTATTGTAGATCTATACCCCAGTAATGGAGTCATAGAGTCATACAGTGTGGAAACAGACCCTTCGGGCCAAATTGTCCCACCTGACTGCTTTTGGCACACATCTCGCTAAACCTACTCTATCCACGTACCTATCAAATGTTTCTTAAACATCGCGATAGTCCCTGCCTCAACTACCTCCTCCGGCAGCTCGTTCCATTCACACACCATCCTTTGTGTAAAAAATGTTACCTCTTAGGTTCCAATTAATTTTTTTCCCCTCACCGTATACATATTTCCTCTGGGTCTTAATTCCCCAACTCTGGGAAAAACCTATGCTCTCTATGTACCTGTCTAAAAGTTACTTAAATGTTGCAATAGTACTGCCTCCAATAACTCCTCCGGCAGCTTGTTCCATACACCAATCACCCTTTTTGTAAAGGTTCCCATTAAATCTTTGCCCCCTCACCTTAAACTTATGTCCCCTGGTTCTCGATGACCCGAGTCAGACAGTAACTTTGCCAGTAATAAATACAGTACTCTCAAAGTTAGGATGCATGAAATGAAAGCATGTGACCACCTACCCACACACCTTGGAAGAGGTGCACTCCACACACGCCTTCCTCCTCCGTAACAGGTGATCTGAGAAGCACCTTCCAGCCTGTACCCCTGGAAACAGGAGAACATCAACGAGTCTCCAACTTCAAACTGAAACCCAACTCTCCGACTGAAAGCGGGAACTCCGGGATCATCGCAAGGCTCCAGCTCATACTCTGCAAAACAAACGTTCAAAGCATCCAGGTAAAACACAAAGTGACAACATCCTGTAACGTATTGGGTGGATGGTTGTGGATAAATGGAACAAATATGGCTGAGAAGATGAAAGGTGGGAAATCTCTGGAATTCTATTGGGCACAGAGTCATGGAGACATGCAGTGTGGAAACTGTACCTTCGACCCAACTTGCCCACACCAACCAACATGTCCCATCTACAAGAGTCCCACCTGCCTGTGTTTGGCCCATATCTTTCTAAGTCTATCCAATCCATGTACCTGCCCATTTCTATGTGTCGACCTTCCATTTTTAAAAAAAATGTTGTGATAGTATCTCTCTCAACTACCTCCTCTGGCAGCTCATTCCATACACCCACCACCCTCACTTGCCCCTCAGGTTCCTATTAAATCTTTTCCCTCTCACCTTAAACCTATGTCCTCTGGTTTTTGAATCCCCTACTCTGGGTGAAAGACTCTGTACATTTGAATCCTAATGTACCTAATGAATCCTCTCACAATCTTATAGAGGTGTATCAATATTATCGAGATCCACTCCAAGGAATAAAGTCCTAGCCTGCTCAACCCCTCCTTTAGCTCAGCCACTGGCAATATCCTCGTAAATCTTCTCTGCAGAGAATTGTGGAAGCGAGCTCAATATGTCAAGAGTGTTTTATTGTCGTATGTCCCAGATAGAACAATGAAATTCTTACCAACAGCAGCACAACAGAATATGTAAACATAGTACTCCGTAAACAATATAATAAATGAGAAAAAATGTTCAGTGTGTATATATATACACAGTCACATCTACACATATATACAGATCATATATGTATATAAATATGTACACACACATGTACACATAAAAAACAATAATAGTACAATAATAACAATAGTCTGTAGTTCAGAGCTTATTTGAGGGTTGCAGTGTTTAATAGCCTAATGTCCACAGGGAAGAAGCTGTTCATGAACCTGAGCCTTATAGTTTTCAAGCTCCTGTACCTTCTTCTAACAGGGGTGAAATGAGTGTGTGGCCAGGGTGGTGTGGGTCTCTGATGATGCTGGCTGCCTTTTTGAGGCAGCGACTCGGGTAAATCCCTTTGATGGTGGGGAGGTCAGTACTCATGATGGACTGGGCAGTGTTCACAACTTTTTGCAGTCTTCTTCGCTCCTGGGCATTCAAGTTGCCGAACCAGGCCGTGATGCAACCAGTCAATATGCTCTCTACTGTACACCTGTAGAAGTTCAAGAGAAGCGTCTTTGACATACCGAAACTCAGTAATCTTCACAGGAAGTAGAGGCGTTGATGTGCTTTCTTTATAAGTGCATCAGTGTGCTCAGTCCAGGAAATAATCTTCTGAAATATGCACGCCCAGGAATTTGAAGCTTTTGACTCTCTCCACGATCTTCCCGTTGATATAAACAGATTTGTGGGTCCTCATCCTTCCTCTTCCAAAGTCCACAATCAGTTTATTGGTCTTACTGACCTTGAGGGCCAGGTTGTTAGGCTGGCACCATTTGGTCAATTGATTGATCTCACTTCTATACTCTGACTCATCACCATCTGTAATTCGTCCAACAACGGTGGTGTCATCGGCGAACTTGAAGATAGAGATGCAGATTTAAAATGTCCACTCTGGACATAATTGCCTTGTTGCATTGGAAACCTTTATTTGGTTCATGATAAACTACATAAAAATTGTCATTTTGTGCTGCAACGATTCCCCATTCTCTCAGTTTTTAAATTGGTCATCTTGCAAGTTATTACTCTGGCATTCTCCCATCTAACAAACGCCTCCCCCCGCCCCCACCCCAACTTTGTGTCTTATGTGGTATGCCACCTGACATTCTCAGTAAATCCATCAATTTAAAGTTATTCAATTTTATTCAACAATTGTAGGCATGTTGCGAATAAAAGTATGCAGCACTCTCAGTATTAGCATTCTCAGTCAATACAATACTCAGTCTGCACTCGAAAATGTCCAGCCAAATTCAGCTCTATCTCCGCTTATAGGTTTGCAGATGACACCATTGTTTCACCACAGCCGGTCAGAGAGGATAGGGAACCTACCGCGCCCTCATGGGGCTGCGGGAGGAGCCTCTTGGGAATTAGAAATGGACAGGTGAGGAGAGGAAGTCCTTTTGCTGCACAATCTACACGTTCAAGGAAGGCCGCGGCTGGAGGCCCTGCAAACCTGCACGTCTTTGGAGTGTGAGAGGAAACCAGAGAAATCCCATGCGGTCACAGGGAGAATGTACAAGCTCCGTACAGACAACACACAAGGACAGGATCAATCCCGGGTGTCTGGTGCTGCAAGGCAGCAACTCTACCGCTGCGCCACCGTGCCACCCGTTGATCAGAGTATATGTTGCCTCCCTATCTCTGCTGTATCTCGCATGTTTTAGCCCTACAAGAAGCAAGGGCCCCGCGGTGGGGGTCCCTCTACGCAGGGATTCTGCCCCTCTCCATCGGGGACCTGGGGTGGAAAGTGTTGCACCGAGGAGTCCCCTGCAACCTGTTCCTCGCGCGGTTCACAGACTCGCCAGCCGCCTGCCACTTTTGCGGGTTGGAAGAGTCTGTGTACCACGTGTACATGCAGTGTGTGAGGTTGCAGCCCCTGTTCCAATATCTAAAGGGGCTGCTCCTTGCTTTTTGGCTGCACTTTTCACCCACCATCCTCATCTTTGGACACCCTGTGCGTAGGGGAGAGGGTAGGGCCGAAGATGTCCTTGTTGGGTTGCTCCTGGGCCTGGCCAAACTGGCCATCCGCGACTCACGGTGCCAGGCGGAAGAGGGCTCTGCCCAAGCCAGCTGCCTACCCCTTTTCCGGGGTTACATCCGCGCCCGGGCGGTGTTGGAGAGGTACTACGCGCTGTCCACGGGCACCCTGGGTGCTTTCCGGGACCGCTGGGGACCGCGGGGGATTGGATGTCTCCTGGATAGGGATTGTAATATAATTGTATAATAGTTTCAATTGGTATATTTGTTTGTATAGTATTCTGGTGGCGGGTTCTGTTTTGGTTTTATTGTATTGTAAATATTATTTTAATATTTGAATAAATATTTTTGATTTATATATATTAAAAAAAGAAGCAAGGAATCCTACCTGAGAACGTGATGTTGAACCCTTCATAGGAGACTGAGAAATCAGAGATGAAGCGGAGCTGTGCGGTGTAATTTCCAAAGAGACCCGCGTTGATTGTCGATGGCAAAGCTGAACCTGTCAACCTCGTTACCGGCTCCGTGAAACTCCCGTCTTCCGTAATAATTAGATAGTCATGAGAGCTCTCAAGGTGAAACGTGTGAAATGCCAGCTGCACACCTAAATATAACCAAAAAAGAATGCTCCCAATTACTGCCTGGAAAAGCCCAATGCAAATTTGCGGAGACAGCTGAAATGATCCCCCGTTTCCCAGTCAGTTTTAATTTTAGAGATACAACTTGGAAACAGGCCTTTCGGCCCACCGAGTCCGTGCCAACCAATGATCACCCCATACAGTACGACTATCCTACACTTCAGGGCCAACTACAGAAGCCAATTATCTGACAAACCTGCATGTCTTTGGGATGTGGGAGGAAACCAGAGCACCCGGAGAAAACCCATGCGGTCACAGGGAGAACGTACAATCGTTACACAGACAACACCCGTGGTCAGGATTGAACCCGGGTCTCTGACGCCGTAAGGCAGCAGCTCTACTGCTGCGCCACCGTGCCGCCGTTTTAATTCCATCCTTATTAAAAGCTTTGCTAACTCAATCATACATTCATATTAAAAAATAAAGAATTAAAAAAATCAACTTCAGGATATAGATCAGATTTCAGGGCAATCAATAAAGCACAACCCCAGTCAGAGGTATTGAGAGAGTAAGAGGTGCTGGTGTACTCTCTTAGTCAACTGCCAGGTGATAGGTTTGTACAACTAGGTCATTGTATGGTTCGCAAGTTCACAATAGGCCAACGCAAGTCTGAGTGCAATGCTCCAACAGATGAATAGACGATAGACAATAGACAATAGGTGCAGGAGTAGGCCATTCAGCCCTTCGAGCCAGCACCGCCATTCAATGCGATCATGGCTGATCACTCTCAATCAGTACCCCGTTCCTGCCTTCTCCCCATACCCCCTCACTCCGCTATCCTTAAGAGCTCTATCCAGCTCTCTCTTGAAAGCATCCAACGAACTGGCCTCCACTGCCTTCTGAGGCAGAGAATTCCACACCTTCACCACTCTCTGACTGAAAAAGTTCTTCCGCATCTCCTAAATGGACTACCCCTTATTCTTAAACTGTGGCCCCTTGTTCTGGACTCCCCCAACATTGGGAACATGTTTCCTGCCTCTAATGTGTCCAATCCCCTAATTATCTTATATGTTTCAATAAGATCCCCCCTCATCCTTCTAAATTCCAGTGTATACAAGCCCAATCGCTCCAGCCTTTCAACATACGACAGTCCCGCCATTCCGGGAATTAACCAAGTGAACCTACGCTGCACGCCCTCCATAGCAAGAATATCCTTCCTCAAATTTGGAGACCAAAACTGCACACAGTACTCCAGGTGCGGTCTCACCAGGGCCCGGTACAACTGTAGAAGGACCTCTTTGCTCCTATACTCAACTCCTCTTGTTATGAAGGCCAACATTCCATTGGCTTTCTTCACTGCCTGCTGTACCTGCATGCTTCCTTTCATTGACTGATGCACTAGGACACCCAGATCTCGTTGAACTCCCCCTCCTCCTAACTTGACACCATTCAGATAATAATCTGCCTTTCTATTCTTACTTCCAAAGTGAATAACCTCACACTTATGTACATTAAACTGCATCTGCCATGTATCCGCCCACTCACACAACCTGTCCAGGTCACCCTGCAGCCTTATTGCATCTTCCTCACAATTCACACCACCCCCCAGCTTAGTATCATCTGCAAATTTGCTAATGGTACTTTTAATCCCTTCGTCTAAGTCATTAATGTATATCGTAAATAGCTGGGGTCCCAGCACCGAACCTTGCGGTACCCCACTGGTCACTGCCTGCCATTCCGAAAGGGACCCATTTATCCGCACTCTTTGCTTTCTGTAGTATTTGAAACAGTCAACAATCCTGGGAATAACCCTCTTGGAGATAAGTGCAAGAACAGCAGTCGAGGAAAGTAATCAGATCTACCTTTTCCATGTGACACTTCGATTATCCAGGTGCAATTTAAGGAGTTTGGATAAAAGTCAGGAAATCCGGGCGAGAGAATGGTTCCACTTGTACCATGGATGTAGCCACCGCAAAAAGCTGAAACAAAAGAGAAGCCATCAGTTGCCTCTTAACGTCAGTGGTAGAGGACGCGATAAGTGCCAAATGGCTGATGGGAAATAAGTGATGATTTGTGTGCTTCAATTGGTAAAATACGGCTGATTTGTGACATTGTATATCAAGAAATAGCTGAGTGCATCCCAATACATCATTGAGAAGGTACGCCAACCATAATTTTAAAAATGCTCCAAGTTAATTGAAATCTGATACCACAACTCAATTACTCGTACTTTGTGTCTTGAGTTTAGTTTAGAGATACAGCGTGGAAACAGGCTCTTCGGCACACAGAGTCCACGCCGACCAGCGATCCCCACACACTAACACTATTCTACACACGAGGAACAATTTACAATTTTACTGAAACCCATTAACCTTCAAAACCTGCACGTCTTTGGAATGTGATAGGAAACTGGAGTACTTGGAGAAAACCCATTCAGGTCGCAGGGAGAACGTACAAACTCCGTATCGACAGCTCCCGTAGTCTGGATCGAACCTGGTTCCCTGGTGCTGTAAAGCAGAACCTCTACCGCCCACTATCATTGGTTTAAGCCAGCATCTGCAGTTCTTTGATTCTACTACAAAATGTCCCTTTTATATAACGATGGTGATTGGTACAGCACATGTTGGAGACACTTCAATTAAAAAATCTGTAAATTTATCTCAGATAGAACAGCTCACCTTGGTAGCAATTGGTCATAAAATAATTGAAGGGATGACTCCTAAATTAACTGATTTGCGTTAACCTGGCTCAGAATTTTCTTTTATTTTATTTTAAAAAACAAAACTGAGTCATTTCCGTCGATCTGAAGGAGATTGGATCCTTTGAGAAGCTTGGTTCCAAGGACGCGTTTAATATGTAAGAGTGGCTTAAACGTTTTCATCTGGGGGAAATTGTTTTTTTCTGGCTTGTTAAGAAACATTCATCCAATTATTACAAACGGACAGAGAATACTGTTGAGATTTTCAGCATAAGTCGTCAGACTACTGAAATAATTGTATTCAGTTCACTTACAGTTTCCTGTGCTGCTGGCAAATTTTCGCAAGCGAGTTTCAATGCATCACTTTGTTTAATGTTTTGATGTGAAAGGATTGGATTGTTGAGCATCTATGTGATTTTATACAGATTCAGAGTCTGCCACTAATTTGGGGGTTAAAATTTCTGCTTATTGAGAAGGTTTAGTTTTTAGTTTTAGTTTTAGAGACACAGCGTGGAAAACAGGCCCTTCGGCCCACCGACCACGCCAACCAGCGATCACCCCTTATACTAGCACTAAGGACAATTTACAATTTTATTGAAGCCATTTAATCTACAAACTTATATGTCTTTGAAGTGTGGCTTTGCGTAAGATCGAATTAGATGCACAGAGTAAATTCAGTTGGTCTGTAATCCCACCAGACAGCCTTAACAGTAGGAGTTTAGTTTGATCAGAGGCCCCGAGGTTTCACGGTGGAATAATTTCTCTTAGGTTGCCATCTATCCTCATGGCGTAGGTGGGTGGACTTGATAATACAGAGACATGCATGAGAGCAGGTGCCTACCTTCACAACTTGGCAAAGCATGGTTCCACTGACGATTATCCTCGCAAATTAGGGGCTCATCGTCACTTAAAGTGTAACCGGGGCAACAGCTGAAAGCCACCGTCGATCCAATTGAGAAGTTGTTACCATGCCGACGCCCGTTTACGGGAATCCCTGGGTCCAGGCAGGAATCGAATTTCAAAGTGACGCCTATACAACAGAAAATTGGAAAAATGGAAAGGTAATTTAAGAAATCAAAACATTTCGTTTTGCCATTAGTTACATCACGTGTCACTTTACAATTAGCTCTGAAATAATACCTAAGAGGAAAAAAAGAATTGAATGATTTAAACTTGAGGTAAATGTCATTTACTTATTTAAATGCACTAATTTTGGTCTTAATGCAAATCGATGAAACAATCAAAATCTTACTTTGGCAATGGTGTGACTTCATCAGAGAGTGCAGTTCACACTCCATCAGTACAAGTTGTGGTGACATACAAGTACAGAAGTCAGTAAGCTCTCTTAAATCATACAAACTATTATGCTCACCAACACTCCAGAGATGCCGCCTGACCCCGTTGAGTTAGTTTTTCACTTTCTTTTTTTGAAAACCAGAATCTCCTGGTTTTTACCAAAGGCAGACACAAAGTGCTGGAGTAACCCAGCGGGTCAGGGAGCACCTCTGGAGAAAATGGATAGGTGACGTTTTGGGTCAAGACCCTTCTTCGGACCTGACCCGAAACGTCACCTTTTTTTTCCCTCCAGAGATGCTGCCTGACCTGCTGAGTTACGTCAGCATTTTGTATCTATTTTTGGTGTAAACCAGCACCTGCAACTCCTTTTTATGAAATTACTAGTGCAGCGTGGACCCGTTAGGTCCAAACCTCTCCTGCGGGCTCGGCGACCCTCCGCCAACTGGCGACCCATGGACCCGTTGGGTGCCGGCCGGGGAATCTCCCCCGGGGCCGGGGGCGGGCGAGGGGGGAGAGGAAAGGGGAGAGGGAGCCACTCATCCCGGCCCTGGTCTGCCATTGCAGTGCACCACGGGAGGAAGGTCAGGTGTGGGCCACACCGGGACGGGCGCCGGTCCTCCCGGCGGGGGTGGGGGGAGAGCGCATTTATTAAAGTTTATTAAGTTAATTGCTTTTAAAATGTAAGAAAACTTGATCACTCGAGACCACAGGCGAATGGTGAGTAGGATAGGCCTAAAATTGTTGCGCCATCGTGTTCCGTTTTGGCTGTATTTCGGGTACAAACAATCAAACATACAAATATACAAGATGAGAGTTTTAGTAATAGATAGATTTTTAATATTCAGATGGCTGTGTTGCAACTTCCAGCAGAAGGGCTTGTTCCCATGCTGTATCTCTAATCTAAACTAAACTAATCCCTCACTCTCATCAATTTAGACTTTAGTGATACAGTGTAGAAACAGCCCTTCAGCTCACCGAGTCCATGCCAACCGGCTATCCCCGTACACTAAAACTATCCTACACACTCGGGACAATTTACAATTTTTACCAAAGCCAATTAACCTACAAACCAGCACGACTTCAACATATGGGAGCAAACTGGAGCATCCAGAGAAAATCCACGTGGTCATAGGGAGAACGTACAAACTCCATGTAAACAGCACCCGTAGCCAGGATCTTACCCGGGTCTCTGACGCTGTTATCCAGCAACAAGTTAGCTGCAAACTAACACTTGCTACCACACATGGGGATATTGAAAAAGGCCAATTAACCTTCAGACCCACATGACTTTGAGATTTGGGAGGAATACCTGGTGGAAAACCGTGTGGTCATAGGGAGAACATTAAAACCCCACACAGGCAACACCCGAGATCAGGACTGACCCTGCGTTATTAATGCTGGGTTGTAACACACATCCACCACAACAATGTATTTTGTTCCAATGACTGAGGATGAAGTTCTATCCCTTTGATTCAATCGGCTTTATTCCTTCTTAAGTAATTTAAAACAATCTATTTTCTATTACCCTGTCCTGAAGGGAGTACAGAATGAAAACATAGCCAACCAGAAGCAGTGAGGTGCAAGATCTAAGTGAAATGGTCCATCACTGGTACTGACCTCCCAACACCACCATTGTAGGGATCTCGGATGCCTATCACATCAACAAGGTGGCTAATCTCATCAAAAAGACAGCCAGTATAATCAAAATGGCAACTAATTTCATCATAAAGACAGCCACTGTCATCAAATAGGCAGCCAATGTCATCAAATGGGCAGCCAGTATCATCAAAATGTCCTTACAAAGGTGAAGGAATTCTCTATTCAGGCATTTCACTTTTTCGTAAATTTCAATGAGTCCACCCCTCATCCTTTTAATCATCTTTGGCTTCTTGGTGGGCCGAAGAGCCTGTTTCGACACTGTATCTCTAAAACTGGCTAAAGCTAAAAACTAAAATGGACTATTGTTATTTATTTTTATTCAAGTGTGGCTTTTGGCCATCATAGGTAAGGCCAGCTGTTATGTTAATTTTACCTCAATATAAGTTTGACCAAGGAAGGATATTGTTCACAATAAAATTACTCCTCAATATTAGCTGGACTCACGGATATTCTGAGTTCAGCGTAATGAAAACACATTGTATCGTTCAGTCCATCTCACGGCATGAAGGCTGAAGAAGAGATATATTGAAAGGCTGCATGATCTTTGAAATTAAGTCTAATATACTGGTGGATGGTATGTACTTGGAACATGCTGTCAGAGAGACCTTGGCAGGCAAAGGCAAGGTCATGGCACTTTAGTCCAGTCCGCTCGACAGATGGTCTTTCTGCTGTAGTGCCAGTGCTGTAATCCAAACTGATATTAACCTTCCTGGAAATAGCTCTAATACAGAAAATGAAAGCAATCAGAGTGTTTAGTTGAGTTGAGTTTATTGTCACATGTACCGAGGTACAGTGAAAAGCTTTTATGTCGTGTGCTATCCAGTCAGTGGAATGATTATACATGATTACAATCAAGCTGCCCACAGTGTACAGATACAGGATAAAGGGAACAGCGTTTAGTGCAAGATACAGTCCAATCAAGTCTGATTAAAGATAGTCCAAGGGTCTACAATGAGGTAGATGGTATCTCAGCACCGTTCTCTCTAGCTGGTGAGAGGATGGTTCAGTTGCCTGATAACTGCTGGGAAGAAACTGTCCCTGAATCTGGAGGTGATTCTGCACCTCCTGCCTGATGGGAGAGGGGAGAAGAGGGAATGACGGGGGTGAAACTCAGCCTAGATTATGTTGGTGGCCTTGCCGAGATAGCATGGTGTAGATGGAGTCAATGGAAGGGAGGTAGGTTTGTGTGATGGTCTGGGCTGCATCCACAATTTTCTGCAATTTCCTTTGGTCTTAATTTTGCATTTCAACCTAATGCATAATTTTTTACTGTTTTGTTGAAGAAATGCTTTCCACAGAACAAAGGCTAAATCTGATGATTGTAAAAGATTGACCAGAAAATCAAATGGAAAATAGAACTTACATTAGTTTAGTTTAGTTTATTGTCACGTGGAACGAGGTACAGTTAAAATATAGAAACATAGAAAATAAGTGCAGGAGTAGGCCATCCGGCCCTTCGAGCCACTACACTATTCAATATGATCATGGCTGATCATCCGAAATCAATACCCTGTTCCTGCTTTCTTCTCATATCCCTTGATTCCTTTAGCCCTAAGAGCCCTATCTAACTCTCTCTTGAATACATCCAGTGAATTGGCCTCCACTGCCTTCTGTGGCAGAGAATTCGACAGATTCACAACTCTCTGGGTGAAAACGTTTTCCCCCTTCTCAGGCGTAAATGGCCTACCTTGTATTGTTTTAAAGCTTCCAAAGCTTTTATGTTGCGTACTATCCAGTGAGTGGAAAGACTATAAATGATTACAATCAAGACGTCCACAGTGTACAGGCATAGACAATAGACAATAGACAATAGGTGCAGGAGGAGGCCATTCGGCCCTTCGAGCCAGCACCGCCATTCAATGTGATCATGGCTGATCATTCTCAATCAGTACCCCGTTCCTGCTTTCTCCCCATACCCCCTGACTCCGCTATCCTTAAGAGCTCTATCTAGCTCTCTCTTGAATGTATTCAGAGAATTGGCCTCCACTGCCCTCTGAGGCAGAGAATTCCACATGGGACAATGTTAAGTGCAAGATAAAATCTAAAGTCCGATTAACGAAAGTCTCCAATGACAATTTCACGAAGTAGGCATGAAAAAGGTAGAAAGATCACTAGTCCCAAAGTTCTTCACTTCTGGCATGACGTAAGAGGACTCTTTTGGGGCCAATCTCATTTCATCAGGTCGGAACACACACAGAAAACTGTCCACCGTAACGTAGTCTTCATCAGGCAGGTTGTGGAGATTGCACACATACGACGGTTAGAGATTGCTTTAAATAGCAAAACATAATTGAATACATAACTGACAACAATGTATTGAATTGATTTCAGAAAACTGGTGGATATCAGAGGCAGTGAAAAATCAAAGGGGCTTGATGTGTCAAATGAAGAGAGCAGATGGAAGATTTGATAGACACAGAAGCTCCAAGGAGCCACAGAGGCAACTGGTAACTGCCAGAGAAATAAGTAGAAATTAGATCAGGAGCACAGATTGACTGGGGTGGGAAGCATGGAAGGCAATGGTTGGCACCCTGATACTCTGGCTTACAATGCTGTAATCAAACAGATAACAGATGTTTCTCTCTGAAAGGATTGAATCACTCTGCCTCAAGTTCATACAGAGTCCCACAGCATGGAAACTTGTCAGCTCAAACTCGTCCGCACCGACCAAGATTCAGTCTGAAGAAGGGTCTCAACCCCAAAACGTCACCCATTCCTTCTCTCCTGAGATGCTGCCTGACCTGCTGAGTTACTCCAGCATTTTGTGAAATAAATACCTTCGATTTGTACCAGCATCTGCAGTTATTTACTTACAAGATGCAAATCTACGCTTGTCCCATTTGCCTGTGTTTGATTCATATCTGTTTCAATCTGCCCAACTCATCTACCCATCCAAATGTCCTTTAAATGTCCTTATTACACCTGTTGGAAGTATTTTATAGACCTCAAACATAGAAGTAAAAATTACCTTCATGAGGTAATGTAATACTAATTACCCACACCACCCTGGCCTCATTCTCATTTAATTCCTGCCATGAGGAAGAATGTTTAGAAGCCATGAAAACTGTAACATCCAGGTTCAGGAGCAGCTTCTTTCCCATAACCATCAGGCTATTGAACATTACAACCATCAGGCTATTGAACATTACAACCATCAGGCTATTGAACATTACAACCATCAGGCTATTGAACATTACAACCATCAGGCTATTGAACATTACAACCATCAGGCTATTGAACATTACAACCATCAGGCTATTGAACATTACAACCATCAGGCTATTGAACATTACAACCATCAGGCTATTGAACATTACAACCATCAGGCTATTGAACATTACAACCATCAGGCTATTGAACATTACAACCATCAGGCTATTGAACATTACAACCATCAGGCTATTGAACATTACAACCATCAGGCTATTGAACATTACATTCCAAATAAGCTCCGAATTACATAGTCTCGGGGGCATTGATTTTGCCTTTGCAAGATTATTAAGATTATTGTTCGTTCTGTCTGTCTGTCTGTCTGTCTGTCTGTCTGTCTGTCTGTCTGTCTGTCTGTCTGTCTGTCTGTCTGTCTGTCTGTCTGTCTGTCTGTCTGTCTGTCTGTCTGTCTGTCTGTCTGTCTGCCTGTCTGTCTGTCTGTCTGTCTGTCTAAATATCTATCTATCTAAATACCTATCTATCTTATATTACTAAAACTCTCATCTTGTATGTATGTTCCCGAAATACAGCTAAAACGGTACGCAATAGCACAACAATTTCAGGGCCACCTTACTCACCATTCGTCTGCGGTGTGCAGTATCAAGTTTTGTTATATTTTAAAAGTAATTCACTTTGTAAACTTTAATAAACTTCATACTGTGAATGGGACAAGTCATTTTGATCAAATACTTCCGTGTTCGGCGTCACAATGGGAATATATGAGATCGCCATTTTGAGATCGCCATTTTGATCTAATAAGGCGTCACAACGGGGAGGGTTGCCGGGCCTGGAGGCAGCATGCATGCGCAGCAGCGCCGGGAGGACCAGCGCTCATCCCAGCGTGCCCCGTGCCTGACCTTCCTCCCATGGCGCAGCGCGGCAGCAGAGAAACGATCAAAGAAGATGGCCGCCGGCAGGATGAACATGGGGCAGCACCTTGCGGCCGCTCTCCTGCTGCTAACCGCCGCGATGGCCGGCCGGGGCCAACGGGATCCAATGGGTCCGTGGGTCGTCCCTCCTGGCCTTCCTCCCGTGGTGCAGGGCGGCGGCAGAGAGAAGGTAAAAGAAGATGGCCACCAGCAGGGCGAACACTGTGCAGCGCCTTGCGGCCGTACTCCTCCCGCTGGCTGCTACGATGGCCGCCCGGGGCCGGGGTGAGTGGCTCCCTCCCCCTTTCCTCGGGGGAGCCGATTGGGGTTGTGGTTCAAATGCAAGAGTTATTTAAGTATATATTGGGATCGTGCTATGCAATGCAGGGGAGGGGGATATGGGGGGTCTGACTGATTCTGTGGGAGGAGGAGTCTGGAAATAATTACATTTGTAATATCTGTCTAAAGAACCTTTAGTAACAACAGGAACCCAACGGGTCCACGGATCGTCTAGTATATATATAGACTGCATAAAACCCTGAACTAATACCTCTCATAGGACTGCAAATGATTATTTGGCACCAGATTGAACTTAGCAAGAGAATTCACCAAAGTCAATATATCACTATTATCACAAAAGCATCTTATCTGATCGTTATCAAACTGCAGTCTGATCTTGCGATATACAATCAACAAGCATGTCTCTTACCATTGACCATATTTTATAAATACTTAATTAGCTTTAAAAAGAATTTGGATTTTCCTGATGATGTTAAGCATAGTAGAAAAAAGCATTTGAGTTCCAAAGTGGTGCAGTGGTAGAGTTGCAGCGCCAGAGACTGAAGCCAATTTTAACCTAGAAACCTGTACACCTTTGGAGTGTGGGAGTGTGGAAGGAAAGTGGAGCACTGGGAGAAAACCTAGGCAGATCACCGGGAGAACGTACAAACTCCTTCCAGTCAGCACCCGTAGTCAGGATTGAACCTGGGTCTCTGGTGCTGTCAGGCAGAAACTCTACCTCTGCATAACTGTGCCACCCTACCACTGTACCATTGTGCCACCCTTTCAAAACAATTTCAAGTAACACTTGAAAATGCATGCTGTCCACAACTTATGAAGATAAACAACAACACCAAAAGAGCCTGCTGTTTACATTACCCTGCTTAAAAATTTAATCAATGTAATTTTGAAGGGAAATGCTTGCTATTTGTAATTGAAAGTCGATGGTTTTCCGATATGAACCTCTTCAAAAGCAGAAAATCTATGGTTTTCAGATTTGAGCCTCTTCAGATCACGAAAAAGAGGAAATAATTAGTTGTTTAATTCAAATTGCTAAAAGAGGAGTTAATTAGATGTGGAATTTCATCCTTGCCCAATTGCACTGAATGTGCAAATTACCAGCAGCTGCATCAACTACTCCACCTTCTAAATACAGCTCCATTGATATGAAGCAACCGCTGCCAAACCAACAACGGATGAATCTGTAGCTCCCAGTATCACTCCAGTATTGTGTTATACTCAATATTCCAGCATCTGCAGTTTAGTTTAGTTTAGAGTACAGCACGAAATTAGGTCCTTCGGCCCGCTGAGTCCGCGCCGACCAGCGATCCCCACACACAGGCTCTATCCTGCACACGAGGGACAATTTACAGAAGCTGATTAACCTCCAACCCGCACGTCTTTGGAATGTGGGAAGAAAATGGAGCACACGGAGGAGACCCATGTGGTCACGGGGAGAACATGCAAACTCCGTACAGACAGCACACGTAGTCAGGATGGAATCCGTGTCTCACGCACTGTAAGGCAGCAACCCCACCACTGCGCCACCGTTCCTTATGTCGAGTCTGAAGGAGAGTGCCGACTCAAACCAGACCATTTCCATTCCCTCCAGAGATGCTGCCTGACCCAATTTGTTACTCCAGCATTTTGCGTTTAGCTCAAGATTCCAGCCTCTGCAGTTCCTTTTTTGATTTAGTTTAGAGATACAGCGTGTCTGTATTTAGAGATACTTAGAGGGACAATTTACTTTTTTTTTACCAAAGCCAATTAACCTACAAAACCTGTAAGTCTTTGGAGTGTGGGAGGAAACTGAAGATCTCGGAGAAAACCCACGCGGTCGCAGGGAGAACATACAAACTCCATACAGACAGCACCCGTGGTCGGGATCGAACCTGGGTTTCCGGCGCTGTAAGGCAGCAACTCGACTGCTGCTCCTTGTGATTTCAAGGATGATTTTTCATAGAATATAGAACAGTACAGCACAAAAACAGCCCCTTTAGCCCACAATGTACGTGTTGAACATGATGCCAAGTTAAATTAATCTCATCTGCTTGCATGTGATCCATTTACTTCAATTCCCTGCATATCTATATGTCGAGTCATTGAGTCACACAGCACAGAAACAGGCTCTTTGGCCACACGCCCATGTTAATCAACATGTCTCATCGACTCTAGACCCACTTGCTTGCGTTTGGCCCATATTCCTCGAAACCTTTCTTATCCATGTACCTTTAAATGCTTCTTAAACTTTGTGATAGTACCAGCCTCAACTCCCTCCTCCGGCAGCTTGTTCCATTAACCTACTGCCCTTTGAGTAAAAAATGTGCCCTTCAGGTTCCTATTAAATCTTCCCCCCCTCACCTTAAACCCATGTCCTCTGGTTCTTGATTCTCCAACTTCAGTCTGAAGAGGGTCCCTACCCGAAATGTCCACCCATTCTTTTTCACCAGAGATGCTGCCTGAACCACTGTTACTCCAGCACTTTGTGTCTATCTTCGGCATAAACCAGCAACTGCGGTTCCATTCTACACACTGAGGTTCTGAAGATAGACACGTGGCATTCTTGCACAAACAGCTTTGTTTGTAGTTGTTGAAAGGAACTTACTCTCGTAGCGAATCTGGAAACCCACACTTGAGCGGCTGTTGTCGGTGGTGAGCAGAAGGTACATGAAGTTGCCAGTGCTGATGAGAAACTGGGGGGCTTGTGTGCCGTGATATTCCCCAATTAAGGGTGATGAATTAGCAGGCCCGTCTCGTATCTCCAAAGTGTCGTAATTAACTTCAGTTTGAAACCTGTGAATCAAAAACACAGTGGAGTCAACACACTCGTTTACAAATGCACATCAAACACTGTCTGAGTTAATGTGTAGGAAGTTAACTGTGGGTGCTAGTTTAAACCAAAGAAAGACACAACATGCTGGAGTAACTCAGTGGGACAGGCAGCGTCTCTGGGGAGAAGGAATGGGTGACGTTTCTGGTCGATACCCTTCTTCAGACTGAGAGTCAGGGGAGAGGGAGACACAGAGATAAGGAAGTGTAAAGTGTGAGAACGGGAGATCAAAGGGGGTGGACATCAAGGAAAATGTAGAATAGATCATTATTCATCATTATCATCAATATGAGGTGTTGTTCCTCCAATTTGCACAGGGCCTCACTCTGACAATGGAGGAGGCCCAGGGCAGTGAGGTCAGTGTGGGAATGGGAGGGGGAGTTAAAGAATTAGCAACCAGGAGAACAGGTAGGATCAGGCGGACTGAACGGGAGTTGTTTGGCGAAACGATTGCCGAGCCTGCGCTTGGTGTCACAGATACAATAGACAATAGACAATAGGTGCAGGAGGAGGCTATTCGGCCCATCGAGCCAGCACCGCCATTCAATGTGATCATGGCTGATCATTCTCAATCAGTACCCCGTTCCTGCCTTCTCCCCATACCCCCTGACTCCGCTATCCTTAAGAGCTCTATCTAGCTCTCTCTTGAATGCATTCAGAGAACTGGCCTCCACAGCCTTCTGAGGCAGACAATTCCACAGATTCACAACTCTCTGACTGAAAAAGTTTTCCCTCATCTCCGTTCTAAATGGCCTACCCCTTATTCTTAAACTATGTACGTCGGAGTCCACACCTGGAACAGCAGATACAGTAGATGAGGTTGGACGAGGTGCAAGTAACTTCTGCCTCATCTGAAAAGACTGTTGGGGTCCTTGGACAGAGTCGAGGGAGGAGATATAGGGACTGGTGTTGCATTTCCTGTGGTTGCAGGGGAAATTACTTGGGGAGGGGGTGGTTTGGGTGGGTGAGTTAACTTGGCATTACAACGCTTACAAGATTCTGAAGGAATTGCGGAGGCCAAAAAAAAGTGCAGACCTCCCAAACACAGGGAGGTCATGTTGCAGTTGTATAAGATGTTGATGAGGCTGCATTGGGAGTATTGTGTTCAGTTCTGGACACCATGTAAAAGGACAGATGTTGTAAATCTGGAAAGGGTGCAGAGACCATTTACGAGGATGTTGCCAAGACTAAAGGGTCTGAGCTATAGGCAGACAACGAGTAGGCTGGGACTCTATTCCTTGGAGCGCAGGAGGATGAGGGGTGATCTTATTGAAGTGAAAAAAGCATTGCAGGAATAGATCAGGTAGATGCAGAGTCTCTTGCCCGAAGTAGGTGAATCAAGGACTAGAGGACATAGGTTTACGGTGAAAAGTTTTAATGGGAATCTGAGGGGTAACTTTTTCACACAAAGGGTGGTGGCTGTATGGAACAAGCTGCCAGAGGAGGTAGTTGAGGCAGGGGTTATCCCAACATTTAGACAGGTACATGGATAGGACAGGTTTGGAGGGATATGGACCAAAAGCAAGCAGGTGGGACCAGTGTAGCTGGGACATGTTGGCCGGTGTGGGCAAGTTGGGCCTTCGGGCCTGTTTCCACGCTATATCACTTTATGATGCTGCTTCAAGAAAGTTCTTAATAACAAAACTTAAAAATTGATTTGCACTAATATGTAAGTCTTTCCCTTGCATGGAATCATACAGCGAGGAAACGGGCTATTCAGCCCAACTTGCCCACACTGACCAACATGTCCCATTTACACTGGTCCTACCGGCCTGCGTTTGGCCCTTATCCCTTCAAACCTAAGGGGATGCTACTTCTGAGCATGATGCTACTTTATTTGAAGACAAGCGGGCAACACAAAATTTACTCGTCATTTGTTGCACATCTTTATAGTTCTGATTTCAGGATGTAGGACCATAGCAGGTTATGTTCTGACCTCAGGATGTAGCCTCCCACAGGAATCTTTCCAAATATTGGAACATGATAAACTTTAGACTTCAGAGAAACAGCGTGGAAACATGCCTTTTGGCCCACCGAGTCCGTGCCGACCAGCGATCACCCCGTACACTTGCACTAGGACACTTGCACTATCCACCTGCTCTGACCGGCCGGCACAGTGGTGCATCCACCACTTGCACTATCCTACACACTGGGGACAATTTACAATTTACCTAAGCCAATTAACATATAAACCTGTACGTCTTTCGAGTGTGGGAGGAAACCGGAGCACCCGGAGAAAACTCGTGGTCACAGGGAGAATGTACAGACTTTGTACAGACAGCACCCACAGTCAGGATCGACCCTGGGTCTCTGGCACTGTGATGCAACAACTCTACCGATGCACCACTGTGCCTCCTGGTCAGAGCATGTGTTTTTATTTTCTCTCTTTGTTATTCTAAGAGGTTGGGATACATTTTATTCAGGTCTGGCAATTAATCTGCTTTTAAAGATGATTGGCCTCTTAATATGCCCCTCATATCTTGGTTGTCATTTATAATATTTCATATTTGTCCTTCTCAACTTAGTTTAGTTTAGAGACACAGCGTGGAAACAGGCCCTTCGGCCCACCAAGTTGACACTGACCAGCAATCCCCGCACTTTAAAAGGCCCAACAGAGGATGTACTTCCTGCTGCAGCTGAGGAAACACAATCTGCCACAGGGAATGATGGGCCAATTCTATACTGCTGTCATTGAGTCTGTCCTCACCTTCTCCATCATGATCTGGTTTGGCTCAGCAACCAAGCACGACATCTGGAGGCTGCAAAGGATCATTCGCACAGCTGAGAAGGTTGTTGGGTGCAACCTTCCCACCATTGACGAACTGTACACTGTGGACAAGATCATCTTTGACCCCTCTCACCCTGGCCACAAACTCTTTGAAGTGCTTCCCTCTGGAAGCCAGACATTAAAAAAAGCTTTTTTCCATGAGTGGTAGTTCTACTCAATAACCAAAGTCTGTAGTTTCTTTTTTGCTCTGGTTTATTTTCACCCACGTGTTGAGACCGTAATGTTGTATCCTTATTGTTTTGATGTGTTTATGCTTTATTCTTAATTGTTAACTGTATGTCTGTGTTGTCATTTGTGAGCGGAGCACCAAGGCACATTCCTTGTATATGCACATACTTGGCCAATAAACTTATTCATTCATTCATTTATTCATTCATTCACTTTAGCACTATCCTGCATACATTAGGGAAAATTTACATTTATAACCAAGCCAATTAACCTACAAATCTGCATGTTTTTGGCGTGTGGGAGGAAACCAAAGATATCGCGCAAAACCCATGCAGGTCACAGGGAGAACGTACAAACTCCAGACAGACAGCACCCGTAGTCAGGATTGAACCTGGGTCTGAGGCAGCAATACCCCAGCGCTACTGTCAAAGTCGAAAACATCCCTCTTTTGTATGAAGACAGATGTAAACTTTTCATTCACAACTTGCCATGTTTTTCCTCAGAAGCCATGAGGGTCTAGAACAAGGAGATACTATTTTTCTGAGGAAGGTTCTCAACCCGAAACATCACCTCCTCCTTTTCTTCAAAGATGCAGCCTGACCTGCTGTGTTACTCCAGCATTTTCTGTCTATCTCCACTTTTTTTTCCCAATAGGTATATACGTGTTCCAATCATAGAGTTATAAACCCATGATCTGCGTGGGTTTTCTCCGAGATTTTCGGTTTCCTCCCAATTCCCAAAGGCGTACAGGTTTGTAGATTAATTGGCTTAGTATAAAATGTGAAATTGTCCCTAGTGTGTGTAGGGTAGTGTGAATGTGCAGGGATCACTGGTCAGTGCGGACCCTGTAGGCCAAAGGGTCTGTTCGCGCGCTGTACCTCTAAACTAAACTAAACTAAAAAGTCATACAGTGTGGAAACAGGCCCTTCGGCCCAACATGCCCACACTGATGAACATGTCCCATCCTTTCATATCTCCTGCTTGAATGTTTCCCATTGTACTGAGATCAATTTACCGTCAAGCAGATAGTTCAGTCCACTTTTGCTAAATCACATCTCAGTCCAGGAGAATTAGCCTCATCTCAATTAAAAACAATCAGTCTTTGTTCTCTTCTTCCTTTTTCATTGCTATGCTAAATCCAACAAAATTATGCTCACTGCCTTTCAAAATGATTTCCAATTGCTCGGTTTCATTCCTTTGGTGTAATTTTCATGCCGTACCCTCGTGTTGGACTTGCAATGTATGAATAATGAAAAACTCTCCTGAATGCATGTCAAACTGTTTGCTGTTTCTTGACCTGGTGGAGTCCCAATTACTATTAGGATAATTAAAATTCCCAATCAATACTTTGCAATTAATGCAAATCTCAGAGGTTAGCTGTCGTTTTTGATTTCCGACTTTCCTCCAACTCTTCGGGCATTTGTCGTACATGCAATCACCAATGAGATTTCCTTTTTGTTTCCTTAATCAGCACACATGTTGATTTTTTACCTGCATCACCTCTCCTCACAACTGTAACATGGAAACATTAGCTGCTGCTCCTACATTTTTCGGGGGCTTAAAGATTTGGGTGGCAGGGTGGCACAGCGGTCGAGTTGTTGCTAGAGACCCAGGTTCGATCCTGACCACAGGTGCTATCTGCACAGAGTTTGTACATTCTCCCTGTGACTGCACGGCTTTTCTCCGGTTTCCTCCCACACTCCAAAGACGTGCAAGTTTGTAGGTTACTGGCAAATTATCCCTTCACAAAATGCTGGAGTAACTCAGCAGGTCAGGCAACATCTCAGGAGAGAAGGAATGGGTGACGTTTCAGGTCGAGACCCTTCTTCAGACTGATGTCAGGGGGGCGGGACAAAGGAAGGATATAGGTGGAGACAGGAAGCTAGAGGGAGATCTGGGAAGGAGGAGGGGAAGAGAGGGACAGAGGAACTATCTAAAGTTGGAGAAGTCAATGTTCATACCGCTGGGCTGCAAGCTGCCCAAGCGAAATATGAGGTGGGCCTCACTATGGCACTGGAGGAGGCCCATGACAGAAAGGTCAGACTGGGAGTGGGAGGGGGAGTTGAAGTGCTCAGCCACCGGGAGATCAGGTTGGTTAAGGCGGACTGAGCGAAGGTGTTGAGCGAAACAATCGCCAAGCCTGCGTTTGGTTTCGCCGAATTATCCCTAGTGTGTAGGATGGAACTAGTGTGTGGGTGATAGCTGGTCAGCACGGACTCAGTGGACCGAAGGGTCTGTTTCCACACTGTATCTCTGAACTAAATTTCTTAGATATGATCATGAAGAAGGGACACCAGGGCCTTCACTTTCTTGGAAGTTTATAAATCGATCGAGCATGTCTTTAAATACACTACTAAGCTTCTACAGATGTGCTGTGGAAAGATACAGATATGCTGACTGGTTGTATCATGGCCTGAAAGGCAAGAACAATGCACAAGAACGCAAGAGGCTGCAGTGAGTGGTGTACTCAGTCCATCTATCACAGGCAGCCCTCTCCCTCAATTGAAACAATCTATCCATGAGGCGTTGCCTCAAGGTGGCAGCATCTTTAATCCAGCATCTCCACTATCTGTATCATGACCCCTTCTTGCTGCTGCCATCGAGCAGGAGATACAGAAGGTTGAGGTCCCACACTACCAGGTTCAGGAACAGATGCACAGCCATGATAGCAAAATAAATATCCAATAAATTATTACTTATTTTAAGTCAACTAGCCATGTAGTGCAAAAACAAAGTGCAGAGAGCAACCTTTGCAGTGCAAAGTCTCTGCAAATGTTGCTCAAGTCTGAGAGCCAACTATTTTCAACTGCTTAATCCACCGCCTTCCTTGAATAGTGTTCGATTACATTCTCAGATTCTCAGAATAAATACCATGTAGCCTGGTTAACTTACAAAGTCTTTGCACCATCTTCAAGGCACATATCAGGAGTACAATCTCCACTGATCGAGATGAGTGCATCTTCAGCAACTTTCAAGAGGTTTGTGATGATTCAGGGTGAACAGGCCCACTTGATTCCCGGCCCCATCTACCGTTCTAAACAGTAATTCCCTCCTCCTTCAACAAATAGTGACTCCTTCAACAAATAGTGACTCCATCCTTAAATAGTGACTCCCATCAACAAATAGTGACTCCATCTATAAATAGTAACTCCATTAACAAATAGTGAATCCATCCTTAAATAGTGACTCCCATCATCAAATACTGACTCCATTATCAAATAGTGACTCCATCATCAAATAGTGACTCAATCATCAAATAGTGACTCAATCATCAAATAGTGATCCCCTCAACAAATGTTGGCTCCATCCACAAATATTGGCTCCATTAACAAATAGTGGACCCATCAACAAATAGTAGTTCCATCAATTAGTGGGGGCTCCATCAACAAATTGTGGTCCCATCAATAAATAATTGCCAGAATCTACACTCGCTTGCACTAAAAAGGTTCCAGAGCACTTCAGACTTTAGACTTTACCTTGAGAGATATAGTGCGGAAACAGGCCCTTCAGCCCAGTGTGTCTGCACTGACCAGGGGTCACCCATATACTAGTTCTGCACTACACACTAGCGACAATTTACAGTAGACAATTAAGCTATAAACTTGAACGCTTTTGGAATGTGGGAGGAAACCGAAACACCCGGAGAAAACCCATGCGGTCACAGGGAGAACGCGGCCCGGTAGCGCAGCGGTAGAGTTGCTGCCTTACAGCGAATGCAGCGCCGGAGACTCAGGTTTGATCCTGACTACAGGCGCCGTCTGTACGGAGTTTGTACGTTCTCCCCGTGACCTGCGTGGGTTTTCTCCGAGATCTTCGGTTTCCTCCCACATTCCAAAGACGTACAGGAATGTAGGTTAATTGGCTGGGCAAATGTTTAAAAAAATTGTCCCTAGGGTGTAGGATAGTGTTAGTGTGCGGAGATCGCTGGGCGGCGCGGACCCGGTGGGCCGAAGGGCCTGTTTCCGTGCTGTATCTCTAAATCTAAAAAGAAATCTAAACACGCAAACTCCATACACACGGCACCCATGGTCAGGATCGAATGCAGGGTCTCTGGCACTGTAAGGCAGCAACTCTATCACTGTACCACTTTGCCCCCCAAGTTAGAGAAAAAGAATAAATAAAAAATATGAGTTCAATTCATTATTGCTAAAGATCTGTTTTCTTTTCACAGACTTTGCCTTCCAAAGACTGGTTCCATTAACAAATTCTGCCTCTGCCTTCCAAACCAATTCTTCTGCCTTCCAGGCTTTCTGGCAAAAACCCCAAACTTCTACATCCAATTTGGTTCTCTCCCTCTTCTAAAACTGTGGTTGCAACTAGACAAACTAGGTTTGAATATTTGATTTTTGTCTCAGATAATGGAGCAAAGTAGCAAAGATGGATTTACTTTATTAAACATTATTATCTCAGCGCTCAAATTCAGATCTGAAGATTTGACAAGTCGCTGCATTAATAATCTCTCTTTTACGTGATAATTTTGCTTAAATATATTCTCCCAAACAAATTCAAGGGGAAATAAATTGGCAGACATGCCTGGGAAATCATGTTTAAGCAGATTCAATGAACCAGCTCAATACAACACTCAGAGGAGTTTGTTGTTTGCTTCGAGAGACATTTTTGAGCTCAAAGGAAAGAGATGGAACAGAGTTAATCTTTCAGTGAACTTGCATTGAATATCACAAATAAATTAATATCTTTCATAGAAAGATTTCACATCGCCACTTTTTTTCCCCAGGATAGAAATTCCAATATGCAATAAAGACTTTGCGAAGTAAATGTTCACTAATCCCAAAACACAAACCACTATCTGAAATGACTATAGGTGGACTGTAAACCAAGCCTTAATTCTGGTTTACAATGGGTCCCGTAGCCTAAAGACTATTTAATTACAGGACTGTATATATTTTTCTATGTTGCGTCTCAACCCAGAGGGAAATGTGTCATTACCATCAACTTGTCTCCTTGTGCATGCGTTCATAAGTGATAGGAGCAGAATTAAGCCATTTGACCCATCAAGTCTACTTTGCCATTCAATCATGGCTGATCTACCTTTCCCTCTGAACTCCATTCTCCTGCGTTCTCCCCATAACCCCCGACACACATACTAATCAAGAATCCATCTATCTGCCTTAAATATATCCATTGACAGCGTCTACAGCCTTCTATGGCAATGATTTCCACAGATTCACCGTCCTCTGACTAAATAAATTCCTCCTCAGCTCCTTCCTAAAGGAACGTCCTTTAATTCTGAGGTTATGACCTCTTGTCTGAGACTCTCCCATTAGTGGAAACATCCTCTCCACATCCACTTTATCCAGGCCTTTCACTGTTCGGTAAGTTTCAATGAGGTCCCTCTCATCCTTCTAAACTCCAGCGAGTACAGGCCCAGTGCCGTCAAACACTCATCCTGATAACCCACTCATTCCTGGGATCACTCTCATAAACCTACTCTGGACCCTCTCCAGACCCAACACATCCTTCCTCAGATATGGGGCCCATAATTGCTCACAATACTCCAAATGCAGTTTTTGACCTGCGCCTCAGTATTACATTCCTGTTTTTGTATTCTAGTCCTCACGAAATAAATGCTAGCATTGTGTTTGTCTTCCTTACTATCGATTCGACTTGCAAATGACCTTTACGGGGAATCCTGCACCAGCACTCCCAAGTCCCTTAGCACCTCCGATTTCTGAATGCTCTCCCCATTTGGAAAATAGTCTACGCCTTTATTTCTACTACCAAAATACATGACTCCACGCTTCGCTATGCTGCATTGCATCGGCCACTTCTCAGCCCAACCTGTCCAAGTCCTTCTGCAGAGTCCCTGCTTTCTCTACCTGCCTGCCTCTCCACCTATCATTATCTCATCTGGAAATATGGTCATAAGGCCTTCAATTCCATCTTCCAAATCATTAATATACACCATGAAGAATAGTGGCCCCAGCACCGACCCCTGTGGAACTGGCAGCCCCTTTTATTTCCACTCTTTGCCTTCCGCCATCCAGAAAACCCTCTGATGCAATGTAACAAGTACTTTGGTTCGAGACACCAACATCTTGAGCAGGCTTTCTTCATTCTTTGGTCCGAGAATGTGGAATTCATGTATAAGGTGGTTGTGGAGGCATAAGATGTTTTTAAAATGGAGATTAAGAGGTGCTTGATTGATAAGGGTGTCAAGGGTTACTGGGAGAAGGCAGGAGAATGGGGTTAAAAGGAACAGATAGATCTGCCATAATTGAATAGCAGAGTAGACTCATGTTCATAAGTTATAGGAGCAGAATTAGGCCATTCAGCCCATCGAGTCTGCTCTGCCATTCAATCATGGCTGATCTATCTTTCCTTCACACCACCATTCTCCTGCCTTCTCCCCATAACCCCAGACACCCTTACTAATCAAGAATCTGTTAACCTATCAACCACGAAGGGTCTCAACCCAATACTTCACCTGTTGCTTTTCTCCAGAGATGTTGCATGACCCACTGAGTTACTCCAGCATTATGTGTCTATCACTACGGCTCGATGGGCCGATCGGCTTAATTCTGCTCCTGTGACTTATGAACTTACATAAGCTCCGTTCCGCAGGAAAGAAAACTGCAGATGCTGGTTTAAATCGAAGGTAGACACAATATGCTGGAGTAACTCAGCGGGTCAGGCAGCATCTCAGGAGAGAAGGAATGGGTGACGTTTTAGGTCGAGACCCTTCTTCAGACTGATGTCAGGGGAGGGGGCGGGACAAAGATAGGATGTAGTGGAGACAGGAAGACTAGTGGGAGAACTGGGAAGGGGGAGGGGGAAAGAGAGGGACAGAGGAACTATCTGAAGTTAGAGAAGTCAATGTTCATATCGCTGGGGTGTAAACTGCCCAAGCTAAATGTGAGATGCTGTTCCACCAATTTGTGCTGGGCCTCACTATGACAATGGAGGAGGCCCAGTCCTGCCTTTGGAATCAAAATGAAAAAAACATAACTTGAGGGCAAATGGGTTTTCTCAAGTCATGGCCTCCAGCCAAGTCATGAATTGCTTTGTTCTTCATTGATTTTGTTCTCCTTTCCCAAAGGCACAAAAGCAGTGACTCATGAAAGCTCACGTATCCACATGCAAAAAAGCCATTCTCCATTATCTCCTCAGCGTAGTATCACACAAAACCCTCACCCCACAGGCACTGATAAAACTGTGCGGATCAGTGACCAAACTGATGGATTTCTTGCAGAAACAAAGAACTGCAGGTGCTGGTTTATCTCTAACAGCCGGCGAAACATTAACAGTCTTGACTTTTCTGCTCCCTTTACCGATTCTAATTTCCCCCGCTCCGAATTGCAAGCCCTCGGCCAATTTGCAACAATCCAAACATTATCATTGTTGGAAATTTTGAAAATTATAAGCAAGATTGAGAAGAATGGTCTCGAGCCAAAACGTAACCCATTCCTTCTCTCTGCTTGTCCTGCTGAGATACTCCAGCTTTTTGTGTCCATCTTCAGTTTAAACCAGCATCTGCAGTTCCTTCCTACACAAGAGTAGTTTGCAGCCTGTTTAACCCGAGAGCTTACATGCTGGGGAAGCACAATGGGAAAAATGGCCGACATAGGGAACCTAAGGATGTTAGTGAGGCAATAAATACATTTATCATGGTGTTTAGGTTCCACAGCAGAGCTAGGTCAGTGAAAATAAACATTGGGGGTTGTAAAATAAACTGAGGGTAATAAAACTGATCAGGGAGTAGTGACTTTTATTGTGCACATTTGTTATACAAATGGGAAGAGTGGTTCTGTTGGTAACAGGGAGCATAAGGGTAAAGATAACTCTTGGAAAGACAAAGATGAAAGGTTACAGAGACATTGATCAATGATGACTTATTTAAAAAATGTAGAATCTACAAGTAACCATTGTGTGGTAAGAATATAAAAATGTTGTAGGTGTCGTGAATCTTTGAAGCACTTAGGGTTGTCTCAGAATGCATACTGTTAAGGTCTTCAATAAACCAACTTGTTCAAGAAACTCAACACTGATCTACAAGATGTTTTATTTTTTTGTCTGTTTCTATCTGAGTTGGACCCCAAAGTAAAGCCAGATACAGGAGTACAGGTGTAACATAAAATTCCCACCTACAATCATCAAACTCGCTATCAAGAGAGGTGCCATTGTAGCCTGGCGGTCTGGCCTCTACCGTGCTGAGGACAGGCACCAGGTCTTGGACACCTCCTCATCCTACCCCTTGGCCATGACCCCACACATGAACACCAGGCCATCATCTCCCAGACTATCTCAGATTTCATCACCTCTGGCGATCAAACTTCGTGTCTATCTTTGATAGTCATCGAGTGATACAGTGTGGAAACACATCCTTCAATTCAAATATCCCACACCGACCATATCCCTCCATACCTGTCCCATCCATGCACCTGTTAAATTGTTTCTTAATCCTTCTTGCTATGGAGGGCGTGCAGCGTAGGTTCAATAGGTTAATTCCCAGAATGGCGGGACTGTCGTATGTTGAAAGGCTGGAGCGATTGGGCTTGTATACACTGGAATTTAGAAGGATGAGGGGGGATCTTATTGAAACATATAAGATAATTAGGGGATTGGACACATTAGAGGCAGGAAACATGTTCCCAATGTTGGGGGAGTCCAGAACAATGGGCCACAGTTTAAGAATAAGGGGTAGGCCATTTAGAACGGAGATGAGGAAGAACTTTTTCAGTCAGAGAGTGGTGAAGGTGTGGAATTCTCTGCCTCAGAAGGCAGTGAAGGCCAGTTCGTTGGATGCTTTCAAGAGAGAGCTGGATAGAGCTCTTAAGGATAGCGGAGTGAGGGGGTATGGGGAGAAGGCAGGAACGGGGTACTGATTGAGAGTGATCAACCAAGATCGCATTGAATGGCGGTGCTGGCTCGAAGGGCTGAATAATAATAATAATAATAATACATTTTATTTATATAGCGCTTTTCATATACTCAAAGACGCTTTACAGAGATTTTGAGAACATAGGGAAATTAATAAATAGATAAATAAGTAAATAAATAAATGAACAGAGAAAGGAGACAGTAGGTGAGGTGACCTTCAATGGCCTACTCCTGCACCTATTGTCTATTGTCTATTAATCATTGCGATAGATCCTGCCTCAACTACCTCCTCCAGCAGCTCATTCCATTCACCCACCACCTTTAGTGTGAAAATGTTACCCCTCAGGTTCTTATTAAATCTTTCCCCCTTCAGGTTAAACCTATGTCCTCTGGTTCTTGATTCCCCTACTCTGGGCAAGAGCCTCTGTGCCTTGACCTGATCTATTCTTCTCATGATTTTATACACCCCTATAAGATCTCATTCTCCTGCACTCCAAGGAACAGAGTCCCAGCCTGCTAAAACCTTAGATAGATTTCCTGACTTCTGATAACGTGCCAGAACCAATATTAAGCAGTGAGTTATCATCAGGAATGCTAATGCTTCCAAAGTTCTAATTTCAAATACTTCTTAAATTTTTGAATAAAAACTGTAATTGAAGGAAGCATACCCATTTTCTCTCTGCCTGTATTTTACTTAATGAGTTTGAACAATGCATGTATTTCTTTTAAAAAGGGGCAAATGTGCAATCCCAGTAAAATCTTGATGCAAACAAGAAACACAACGGTCTTTGGCTAATTCAAACCTACCATTGGGAATGAAAAGTAACTTAAATATGTTTGAATACCTGCATCTCTTTTAGAGTGTACATTGTACATTTTATTCATATCAATTAGTTTAGTTTAGTTTAGAGATAGCTCTGGACCCATTGATTCCACACTGACCAGCGATCACCCCGACATTAGTTCTATCCAACAGACCTAGGGGCAATTTACAGAAGCTAACCTGCACGTCTTTGGGATGTGGGAGGAAACCGGAGTGCCCAGGGAAGGTCACAGTAGGAACGTACAATAGACAATAGACAATAGGTGCAGGAAGCCATTCGGCCCTTCGAGCCAGCACCGCCATTCAACGTGATCATGGCTGATCATTCACATTCAGTACCCCATTCCTACCTTCTCCCCATACCCCCTGACTCCGCTATCCTTAAGAGCTCTATCTAGCTCTCTCTTGAATGCATTCAGAGAATTGGCCTCCACTGCCTTCTGAGGCAGAGAATTCCACAGATTCACAACTCTCTGACTGAAAAAGTTTTTCCTCATCTCAGTTCTAAATGGCCTACCCCTTATTCTTAAACTGTGGCCCCTTGTTCTGGACTCCCCCAACATTGGGAACATGTTTCCTGCCTCTAACGTGTCCACCCCTTAATAATCTTACACGTTTCGATAAGATCTCCTCTCATCCTTCTAAATTCCAGTGTATACAAGCTTAGTCGCTCCAGTCTTTCAACATATGACAGTCACAAACTCCATACAGACAGATCATAGTCAAGATTGAATCTGGGTCCCTGGCTCTGTAAGTCAGCAAATCTACTGCTGCGCCACTATGCTGCACCTTCATATTGTCATATATTATATATGTTTAGATTTGTTTTAGATTTAGAGATACAGCACGGAAACAGGCCCTTCGGCCCACCGAATCTGCGCCGCCCAGCGATCCCCACACATTAACACTATCCTACACGCACTAGGGACAATTTTTACATTTACCCAGTCAATTAACCTACATACCTGTACGTCTTTAGAGTGTGGGAGGAAACCGAAGATCTCGGAGAAAGCCCACACAGGTCACGGGGAGAACGTACAAAATCCATACAGACGGCGCCCGTAGTCAGGTTCGAACCTGAGTCTCCGTCGCTGCATTCGCTGTAAGGCAGCAACTCTACCGCTGCGCCACCGTGCCGCTTATATTTAAGATGGTATGTACATTTGATATATTTAAGATGGTATGTACATTTGATATATTTAAGATGGTATGTACATTAATGTGGGTTACATATTCTGAGTGAATGAATTTACACCCAGGACCCATGAGATGCTGCTATTATAAAGGATTCACTTTTTTCCCCAAGAAAAACAAACATATTTCCACGTGTGGTAGAGAAGCAAATTTGGAAGTTATTTTAAGACACTGGCTGTATAACTGGCAATTGTGTTTTTCCTGTCCTGTTCGCGGCACGGTAGAGTTACTGCCTTACAGCGAATGCAGCGCCGGAGACCCGGGTTCGATCTCGACTACGGGTGCTGTCTGTACGGAGTTTGTACGTTCTCCCTGTGACCTGCGTGGGTTTTCCCCGATATCTTCGGTTTCCTCCCACACTCCAAAGACGTACAGGTTTGTAGGTTAATTGGCTTGGTAAATGTAAAAATTGTCCCTGGTGTGTGTAGGATAGTGTTAATGTGCGGGGATCGCTGGTTGGCGCGGACCCGGTGGGCCGAAGGGCCTGTTTCCTCTAAACTAAACCATAAGTGAAAATGGGGAATCTACCACAGAGAGTTGGGCCAGTGTCCAGAGAATAATGACATTGGCTCAAAGTTGGTTTGCCCTGGGCAAAGAGCTAGAGTGGCTCAGCGTGTCAGGCAGCATCTCTTCCTTCAACTTTCCCTCCCCTCTACTTTCAGTCTGAAGAAGTGCCCAGACCTGAAATGTCACCCATACAGAGATACTGCCTGTTCTGTTGCTATTCCAGCACAATGTGTCTATCTTCGATATAAACCAGCATCTGTAGTTCCTTTCTTCACAGAGAAGCAAAAGTGTTCAGAGAATAATGACATTATCATATCATATCATATCATATCATATCATATCATAGCTCAAAGTAGGTTTATCCTGGGTAACATGGCAGCACCATGAACCAGAGTCCATTATGGAGAGTTACAGAGAAGCAGAACAAAAACTCTGAAAAAGGGACACAAAGTGCTGGAGTAATTCAATGGGTCAGACAGCATCTTTGGAGAACATGGATAGGTCACATTCCTTCAGACTGCAAATGAGTAAATTACCCTTTTTCAGCATATTAATCCTTACATCGTGTTATAAATAACCTATCTTTTTCAGCTAAAGATAGACACAAAGTGCTCGAGTAACTCAGCGTCTCTGGAGAAAAAGGATGGGTGACGTTGCAGGTCAGAGCCTTCTTCAAACTGGTTGGGACCATTCTTCAGAGTCTGAAAAAGGATCCCAACCTAAAACATCACCTATTCCTTTTTTCCAGCGATGCTGCCTGACCCGCTGAGTTACTCCAGCACATTGTTTCTATGTTTGGTATGAACCAGCATCGACAGTTCTTTGCTTCTATTTTTTTCAGCTGTTATATATATGTTATCTCTGCAATGAAGTGTGAAGAAAGTTGCAGAACTTAAGCCATGGGAAGGACGGCAGACAAAAAAAATATGATCGATGTTAGAATAGCAAAGGTTCAAACATGATGTTTAAGAGCTTAGCAACTAGAATATATTCAGATCTACGTTCTCTGCTGTACCAAGATCGTGGCACGGTGGTAGGATTGCTGCCTTACAGCGCCAGAGACTCGGGTTTGATCCCGACTACGGGTGTTGTCTGTACGGCGTTTGTACGTTCTTCCCGTGACCATGGGGGTTTTCTCCGAGATCTTCGGTTTCCTCCCTCACTCCAAAGACGTACAGGTATGTAGGTAAATTGGCTTGGTGAATGTAAAATTTGTCCCCAGTGTATGTAGGATGGTGTTAATATGCGGGGATCGCTGGGCGGCGCAGACTCGGTGGGCCGAAGGGCCTGTTTCTGCACTGTATCTCTAAACTGAACTAAAGCGGCTGTGAATATCAATGGTGTTCTTCTGCACTGTGTGATGCTTATGGTCAGCTGTAGAGGAACAATCACGGTTGTTCATCCACGTCAAGATCTCAGAAAAGAACTCTACACATCCATAGTTCCAAAGGTAGCATAAGGAAAGATATTAGCAGTCATTCACACAGATTCCTTTCCAATGTCATGCTTCAGAAATAAAATTACTTTTTTTGAAAATGAGCTGCATTATCTGCCCAGTTGGTCGAATATGTCCCTACCCTTTTGCTGATTCATGTTTAATGTATGATGCATGAATGTTTCAGTGATTAGAAATTTCAGCGTTGTCAGGGAGCCTGAAATTTCACTCTCGTGAGATTGAGTATTCCAAAAGAACATTTCAATTTCAATGTTGAATTTCCTGTGGGCCGTAAATGCATCAAAGGACTCTTAGAAAAAAAATTATGATGTGATTAACGTGCAATATGGTTAGAATAATGAAGTATGTGATGTAAATAATCATAGAAGGAGAATATATCAGTTATTCAATATTTTGTTGAAGGAAAGAATAATTTCAGACTTATGTGTCATGAACAGAAAAGTGTAATTACACAAAATGTGTCTATCTTCCGTTTAAACCAGCATCTGCAGTTCCTTCTTTTACACTATATAGATGCAATCCTTTTTGATTAGTAAAGGCATCAAAAGTCATGGGGAGGAGGCAGGAGAATGGGGGCTGAAGGAAAAATAGATCAGTCATGACCGAATGGCAGAGCAGATTTGATGGGTCAAACAGCCTAATTCTGCTCCAACATCTTATCATCCTGGAACAACTTGCAGCACGGTGACACAGCAGTAGAGTTGCTGCCTCACCGCGCCAGAGACCTGGGTTCGATCCTGACTAAGGGTGCTGTCTGTTTTGAATCTGTATGTTCTCCCTGTGACCATGTGGGTTCTCTCCGGGTGCTCTAGTTTCCTCCCACATGCCAAAGACGTGCAGGTTTGTAGATGAATTGGCTTCGGTAAAAATTGTAAATCGGCCCTAGTGTGTGTGTAAGACAGTGCTTGTACGATGGCTGGACTCGGTGGACTCGTGAAACAGGACCTGTTTCCGTGATTTATCTCTAAATTAAATAGAACTAAACTAAAAAGACTAATAATAAAAATGTTAATAGTCATTATATTATAATGTGCAAGAAATTAAATGGAATAACCTGTCAAATATTATCTTGATGGAATGCCTTTGTTCTGCTTCAATCACCCATTCACAGTTCAGTGAGTCCTTGTAAAAACTGGGCCATCCTGGAGAGAGTATGATACCGCTGGGTGATGTCAAATGGCCTCCGCATGGTGCTGCAAAAGATAAAAATAGAAAGCTCAGTGTAAATCGATGCAGTGTCAACCAATCAATTATTTCAAGTAACCAATTCATTGTTTGGCAACTGTTATTTCCAGAGGCTCTGTAGTGGCAAAGGAGTAACTTCACTAATCAACAAAAACATGACAAGCAAAACTGGGCAAACCCAAAAGGAAGACACTGTGCCACAAGGTGGCGCAGCGGTAGAGGCGCTGCCTTACAGCGCATGCAGCGCCAGGGACTTGGGTTCGATCCCGACTACGGGTGCTGTCTGTACGGAGCTTGTACGTTCTCCCCGTGACCACGTGGGTTTTCTCCGAGATCTTCGGTTTCCTCTGAAACTCCAAAGATGTACAGGTTTGTAGGTTAATTGGCTGGTATAAGTGTAAATTGTCCCTAGTGTCTGTAGGCTAGTGTTCATGTGGGAGGGTTGTTGGTCAGTGCAAACTCGGTGCGCTGAAGGGGCTGTTTCCACGCTGTATCTCTAAACTAAACTAAACTGTTATTTCCAGAGGCTCTATTGTGGCAAAGCAGTAGCTTCATTAATCTAGCAACACTGGCAAGAAACACTGGACAAACCAAAAGAAGACACTGTGCCACAAGGGATGGCATGGTGGCGTAGAGTTGCTGCCTCACAGCACCAGAGACTCGGGTTCCATCCTGACTACAAGTGCTGTCTGTACGGGGTTTGTACGTTCTCCCTGTGACCGCGTGGGTTTTCTCCGGGTGCTCCGGTTTCCTCCCATAGTCCAAAGACATGCTGGGTTGAGGTGAATTTGGTTTGGTAAAATTGCAAATTGCCGCTAGTGTATGGGATAGTGCTAGTGTACGGGATAAACCATTGAACCATTCACAAATGTAAGTACATTCATAATTCTGGAGGCCACTGAGCCACCCCACTCTTGAGTCTATAAGTTTCAACAATTGTTAAGTGTATTAGACACAGAAGCAAGGGGCTAACACTGGATACTTACTCATCCTGAGTTGGAAGAAATATCAAACATCAGGATGCCGTGCTGTGATATACCAGACCCTACCCTGATTTCAATGCAAATTTGCCCTGCAGGCAGAAGACATTGCAAATGGGCAGGAGTATTGCACACAAATGCAGATGGAAGCAACTGAAACAAATGAGATCCCAACCTTCTTGAAGCCTTTGCCTGCCCTTTGACCATCACTTGCTCTATCAATCTTCAATGTCAATTAAACTGCTCCCTCACCAAACGTTACTCATTTTATCCTGTACCTATACACTGTGGACGGCTTGATTGCAATCATGTATCTTCTTTCCGCTGACTGAAAAGCACACAACAAAAGCATTTCCCTGTACCTCAGCACACGTGACAATAAACTAAACAAATCTAAACTTTGCCAACTGACCATTTTAATATGGAAACCAGGCTCATGTGATGTACAAACGTTGAAACAAAGAACTGCAGATTCGGGTTAATACACAAAAAAGGCTCAAAGTGCTGGAGTAACTCAGCAGATCATTCAGCATCTCTGGAGAACATGGATAGGTAATGCTTCGGATTAAAGACCGTTAGGTTTCCACACCGATCCATTTCTCCAGAGATGCTGCCGAACCTGCTGAGTCACTCCAGCACTTTGTGTCCTTTACTGCTTGTATATTGGACCCAATCCCCATTTCAGTTCAGAACATAGAACTGGACAGCACAGGAGTTGGGCCCTTCGGCCCACAATGTTTGTGCCAAACATGATGCCAAGTTAAAATGGTCTCATCTGCCTATACATGATTCATGACCTCTATTCACTGCACATTCACATGCCTACCTAAAAGCCTCTGGAACACCACTATTGAATCTGCCTCCACCACCATCCCTGACAGTGTGTTCCACGCCCCTGATACTCGCTTGTAAAAAACTTGCCACGCACTTTTCCATGAAACTTTCCCCCTCTCACTTTATAGCCAAGCCCTCTTGTGGTGAACATTTTGACTCTGGGAAAAAGTTTGCGACTGTCTACCCTCTCTATGCCTCTCATAATTTTATATACTTCTATCAAGTCCCCTCTGAACCTTTGATGTACCATAGAAAACAATTCAAGTCTATCCAACCTCTCCCTGTAGCTGAAACCCTCTAATCTAAGCAGCATTCCAGTAAACATATCTTTCCAGTAATGTGGTGACCAGAACTGCACACAATACTCCAAACGCGGCCTCGAAGGGCCGAATGGCCTACTCCTGCACCTATTTTCTATGTTTCTATGTTTCTAACCAAAGTCCTATAGAGCTGCAACTGCATCTCTAGCCACATCCCAGAACTGAGGCAATCTATGCCGTGCACACTTTGACCAGTTTCAACAACAATGGGACCAAAGATATCTGCAAAGAAAGAAGTGGAAAAGGAGAATGGGTGATCTTCCCAGGCTCATAAAATGTACATAGATTGGTGTTGTGGCAGAACCCAATTAAAATCCTAACATGTGTAAGAAGGAACACCAAAGGTAGACACAGAATGCTGGAGTAACTCAGCGGGTCAGGCAGCTTCTCTGGAGAGAAGGAATAGGTGACGTCTCAGTTTGAGACCCTTCTTCAGATGTCTGAAGAAGTTTCCCGACCTGAAATATCACCTCCCATGTTCTCCAGAGTTGCTGCCTGACCCGCTGAGTTACTCCAGCATTTTGTGTCTAAGATCCTTACATGTCTGGAAATTCACTCTGGTGGTGGCCACTCTAGTCGTATTTTGAGGTTCAGAGATCTGACAGTGTCTCTTCACTGGGATGTTTTGGTTCAGCAGCCCGATCTGTCGGATGAATGACACCTCGTGCACTGAATCAGCACAAAGAAAGAAAAGAGGCATGTGGGCAAAAAAAACGGAAACCATTGGTGTTCAGATCAGAAGTTTCAAAACAATTGTATCCTCAAAGTAATCTCTCCTGGGACCAATCTGGAGCTGGAAACCAGAGGGAATTTGAGAATATTTAGTTTAGTTTGGAGATACAGCGTGGAAACAGGCCCTTTGGCTCACCAAGTCCGTGCCATACCAATCACCCCAAACACTAGTTCTATCCTGCAAACACTGGAGACAATTTACAGAAGGCAATTAACCTACAAACCTGCACGTCTTTGGAGTGTGGGAGGAAGCCGGAGCACCTGGAGAAAACACATGTGGTCATAGGGAGAGCATACAAACTCCGTACAGGATTGAACCAGAGTCTCTGGCACTGTGAGGCAGCATCTCTACTGCTGCGCCACCATGCCGGTCACTTTGGATAGTTTTGTGCAATCTTTCAGACAGCACTACATAACTTTGAGCAGGTAAATGAAGTTTTATACTTTGGCAGAACAAGAGCAAATATTAAACTTTACACAAGGGTAAGATATAAGACATTCAACTGTACATGTATTTTTTTTCAATAAGAAGACAATAGGTTCAAGTAATTAGTTAAGTCATGCACATTTCACATCCAGGTTTAAGCTCATTACCTCAGGAAGAATTGGAACACAATAGCGTACAAGCTGACAAGGATTTCAGCAAAGCTGAGATCTTTCAGCTGCAAGGAAGCCACATACTTGGATGGCCCCCCATTATTCAATCATGGAAGCATTTAGAAAATAATCTTTCTGTCGTTGGAATATGGATTGAGTATGTGACAATAATAAACTGAACTTCTACATTGATCTCAGTTTCTATTCTTTCCACTTTCTCACCAACTCCCCCGCCCCCCCTCGCCACGCCCACTCCTCCCCACCCCCCCTCCCCATCCCACCCAACATTCTCCCAGGTTTCTAGGGATTACCTTCGCATCGTGGGACTGCAGAATTCCAGACGACATTCCCATCCTGCATAAAACAGGTTATTGACTCGGATCCTTGTGTTTTGATGAAGCCTTCATTACATTGGAAAGACACAGAGCTTCCCAATAGGAAAATATCACCAAAACGTCTTCCATTGACCGGGATCCCAGGATCGTGACATTCATTTTGGCCGAAAGCTGGTTAAGAATAATATTTAAAAATTAGTGTTCTTACAGTGTATAAAATCATGAGATCGGGTAGACGCATAGGGTCTCTTGCCCAGAGAAGGGGATCGAGAACCAGAGGACACAGGTTTAAGGTGAAGGGGAAAAGATTTAATAGGAATCTGAGGAGTAACTTTTTCACACAAAGAGTGGTGGGTGTATGGAACAAGGCGCATGAGGAGGTAGTTGAGGCAGGGACTATCCCATCATTTAAGAAATAGTTACACAGGTACATGGATAGGACAGGTTTAGAGGGGTATGGGCCAAACGTAGGCAGGTGGGACTGGTGTAGATGGGACATGTTGTTCGGTGTGGGCAGGTTGGGCCAAAGGGCCTGTTTCCATGCTGTACAACTCTATGACTATGACTTTACTAACTGAATCCATAACTCACTCAGAAACCACTCAGTGGCAAAACATATAACACTCTAACGGCACAGTGACAGGGTAGATGCAAGGTTGATATTTCTCCTGCTGAGTTATCTCGAACAAGGGGTCACAACCTCAAAATAAAGGGTCAACCATACACCAGAGAGTCATAGAGTCATACAGCGTGGAAACAGGCCCTTTGGCTCAGCTAGCCAAAAACCAACCAACATGTCCCATCTATACTAGTTCAACCTGCCTATATTTGGCCCATATCCCTCTAAACCTATCCAATCCATGTACCCGTCTAAATGTTTCCTAAATATTATACCTGCCTTAACTATTTCCTCCGGCAGCCCGTTCCATACCTCACCACCGTTTGTGTAAAAAGGTTACTCCTCAGATTCCTATTAAATCTTTCTCCGCAAACCTTAAACCTTTCACCAGTGGAGAGAACATTTCTTCCATGTACTGAATCATTGAAATTCCTGTTCTAAAAGAGCATCAGTGTTCAGTCACTGAATGTGTTCAAGACAGAGATGGATTTTCGGCTATGGTGGCATTAAAGGTGAAAGTGGTGCTGTGGTAAATTCCTAGTCATGATCTTATTGAGCAGTGAAGCAGGCAAGACACATCTAAATGGTCAATTACTCCTCTTGATTTCTTGTGGCTTTTGGGCTTTCACACATATACCATTATTCACCGTACACACATTTTCAATTTCACTTCAGTTGCCAATGTACCAGATCTTGGCGGTACCAGCATTGTTACTGGAGATGTTCTTTGGAAAACGATTTTCTGACTATGCTTTAAGCTGGTGAAAATGGAACCTCTTGGTGTAGGGAGAAGACGCCGTAACAGAATGTTAAAGTATACTTCAGAAAGGATGGCATGTAGGTTTGGTTTGGTTTGGTTTTGTTTGGTTTTGTTTGGTTAAGTTTAGTTTAGAGATACTGCATGGAAACACACCTCTCAGTTGACCGAGTCCGTGCCAAATAGCGTTCAGTTCCATCCTACGCACTAAGGACAATTTACAAAAGCCAATTAACCTCCAAATGGGCATGTACAAACTCCGTACAGACAGCTCCCATAGCCAGGATGGAACCCGGGTCTCTGGCGCTGTAAGGCAACAGCTCTACCGCTGCGCCACCCAGATTTGTTGACAAATGAGGGACTGTTTGGTGCTGTGGGTTGTTTGAAGTTCCTGGATGTCATTTACAGAGACCCTCACAGCCAAAAGATGGGAAGGGCTATCAATGACAACGTTTCATAGCTTGCAAAACATCCTTTTTTAAAGAAATACTCACAATTCCGAATCAAATGCAACAAAAATATATAGTGCATTTGTAAGATATCAATCGATTGCAGAAAGTGAAAGTGATATTCACACCGTTAATACACAGGAAGATATTGCTCAATCCACACACCATTCATCGACCAGCTCTGAGAATAATGAGTCATCTCTCCCTGCAGAATCCTGAAGCTAAATATTAGAATGTATCCAAGCATCTGCCGATGCTAATCCCTTTCAAATACCTTTCCTTCTAAGAGGGGACAAAATGAATCAGAATGTAATAGTCAGATTACATTGGGCTTGGTTGTAAACGTTCGCTGATTGCAGAATGAAATCCATGTAACATGAATTACTCGTTTTGTCGCCTGAATAACTGAACACTGCTTGAGGGGGAGAAGGTGAAGCCAAATCCAATGTAACGTTGCAAAACGGGAGGTCACGTGCAACAGGTTTTGAAAGATGAGGTATCACCAACAGGGAGAGAAAATGTCTGGTTAATGGAATGTGATGATTATTTTCATGAAGTCTGCAATGGTCAAAACCCCACTGTTCAAGTGATGCACTATATCAGAAGCATAAGCCATAAGGTCATAAGCTCCAGGAGCAGAATTTGGCCATTCGGCCCATCAAGTCTACTCCGACATTCAATCATGGCTGATCTATCTCACCCTCCTAACCCCATTCTCCTGCCTTCTCCCCATAATCCCTGACTTCCGTAAAAATTAAGAATCTATCTATCTCCACCTTAAAAATGTCCATTGACGGCCTCGACAGCCTTTTGTGAAAATGAATTTTACAGAAACTTCTCCCCATAACCCCTGACACCTGTACTAATCAGGCAGGTTACGGACTGTTTGGTGCTGTGGGTTGTATGAAGTCCCTGCGTGCCATTTATGGAGACCCTCACAGTTAAGGGACCGGAAGGGATCTCATGCATCGGAAGCAAATGATTCTCTTCAATTTAAGGAGCTTTTAAGAAGCAATGAGAAAGGTACATGGAAAGGCCAGGTTAAGAGGGATGTGGACCAAGCGCAGGCAGGTGGGACTAGTGTAGGAGCTATTTCCACACTGTATGACTCTAAGTCGATTTATTCACCAGCATCTGCAGTTATTTTCTTATATGACTCTAAGTCTCTCATTTTCTGTATTCTCATTGGAAGGTTCAAAAATGGCAACATTTCGTAGCTTGCGAATCATCAATTTTTTAAAGAAATACTCGCGTCCAAATCGAATGCAGTGTATTTCGTCAAATGTATTAATAAGTTGCAGACAATAAAAGTGATATGTGCACTACGAAAGCCCCTCGCGAGTCACTGCTTATTCCACAGCTCATACATTGACGAGCTGTGGGGATGATAACTCACCAGGGCTTATTAGAGAGATACAGCTCGGAGACAGGCCCTTTGGATTACCACGTCTGCGTCGACCAGCTATCACCTCCCACGCGAGCACTATCCTACACACTTGGGAAAATTTACAGAAACCAATTAACCTACAAACCCACACGTCTTTGGAATGTGGGAAGAAACTGGAGCATCCAGAGAAAACCCGTGCGGTCACTGGGAGAACGTACAAATTCCGTACAGACAACACCCGTAGTCAGAATTGAACCTGGGTCTCTTGTGCTGTAAGGCAGAGGTTCTACCACTCTGCTGCCCATGTTTATAGTGGAGGCAGATACGATAGTTGAGTTTATTGTCATGTGTATCGGAGTACAGTGAAACCTATTTTGTCTTGTGCTATCCAGTTAGTGGAGAGACTGTACATGATTACAATCAAACTGCCAACAGTGTTCAGAGGATAGACACAAAAAGCTGGAGTAACGCAGCGGGTCAGGCAGCATCTCTGGAGAGAAGGAATGGGTGATGTTTCGGGTCGAGACCCTTCTTCAGACTGTTCTTCAGTGTACAGACACACAATAAAGGGAATGACATTTAGTGTAAGACAAAGTCCAACAAGGTCCCATTAAAGATAGTCCAAGAGTCTCCAATGAGGTAGATGGTTGATCAGGACCATTCTCTAGTTGGTGATAGGACGGTTCAGTTACCTAATAACAGCTGTTAGTTGCTTGTTGCCTGATAATAGAGACTTTTCAATGGACACGTGGGTATGGTTGGATCTGGTTCAAGTGCTGGCTGAGGGGATGAGCTAAACTTGGCCACTCATATTCAGCATGGACATTGTGGGCTGAGGTGTCTGTTCCTGTGCTGCGCTGATCTATGTTCTAAGTTCCATGTAAGATCTGCCTGTAAAGCTCTGAAACTATTTTTTAGAATGTGCTTAAGGACCAGGACGGAACAGTGGTGCAGTGGTTGAGTTACAGCCTCACACACCAGAGACCCGGGTTCGGTCCTGACCATGGATGCTGTCTGTTCAGAGTTGGTATGTTCTCCCTGGAAGCGCATGGGTTTTGTCTGGATGCTTCGGTTTCCTCCCACAGATGTGCAGGTTTGTAGGTTAATTGGCTTCGGTAAAAATTTTAAAAATAGTGTGTAGGATAGTGTTAATGTACAGGGTGATCGCTGGTCGGCACAGACTCGGTGGGTCGAAGGTCCTGTTACTGCGTGCATCTCTAAAGTAAAGTCTAAAGTCATAATCAAAGCCTGTACAACTACCAAGGCCCTTTGCATTAATGGGTTTTTTAAATCTACAAAGCACATGCATGGAACCTTACTCGAATGTAAAGAACCTCCCTCATTTAATGTCAATAATCTGAAATGAAATTTGCACCTTGTACCATCTCCTACTCAGGGAATATGTAGAGGGACTATTGTGAACTCCTCATCCATTTTAAATTCAAGAATTCTATCAATTACCCATTGTCACTTTATCCTCCCTCGCCTTTCTCCGAACTTTAACACAGTGTGACTTCATCTAGATTCACCAATGCATTTCTCCTGCTTATTAGATCAGGCACAAATTCCTATAATTGCCTATTACATTGCACTCAAATCACCTGTAACATATTTATAATTTAACAAAAATTGGAATTGGGTCAGAATAAGTCAATTTCCTTCAATAATTATTGCTCATATGTTTTGCTGAAAATTAACTTTATCCTTTTGTTTGCCCAAATTAGTTCCCCCCAATGAGGTTCAGCATTTGGATGTTGGCAGATTTCTAGATTTTATTACAGCGTTAGTAATTGGACATTTGATCATTTTATTGGTGTTGCAATGAAAGTGTGTTTCATAATTTGCATGGGATCCAGCACTTGTGTGTGTTATTTTTTTCTTTAAGCTACAGCCACCTTTAGCAACAAGATAAGACACAAAAATCAGGAGTGATTCAGCGGGTCAGGCAACATCTCTGGAGAAAAGGAATAAGTGACGTTTCGGGTCAAGACCCTTCTTCAGACTGAGAGTCAGGGAAAAGGGAAATGAGAGATATAGACGGTGATATAGAGAGATGTAGAACAATTGAGTGAAAGATATGCAAAAAGTAACATTGATCAAGGAAAGGTGGAGCCCACAATGGTCTATTGTTGGCTGTGGGGTAGATAATAATGAGTTATACAGACAGTGAAACTCAACAGGACGACAGTGAAACAAGTACAACTACTAGGTTAGGGGTGGGACGGAGAGAGAGCGGATGCAAGGGTTACTTGAAGTTCGACATCTATATTAATACAGCTAGGTTGTAAGCTGCCCAAGCTGTTCCTCCAATTTGCATTCGGCCTCACTCTGACAATAAAGGGGGCCCAGGACAGAAAGGTCAGTGTGGGAATGGGGAAAGAGGAATTAAAGTGTTTGACAACTAAAAGATCACGTAAGCAAAGGTGGACAGAGCGAAGGTGTTGAGCGAAACGATCGCCCAGCCTGTGCTCGGTCTCGCCGATATATAGGAGTCCGCACCTGGAACAGCGGATACAATAGATGAGTTGGAGGAGGTGCAAGTGAACCTCTGCCTCACCTGAAATGGCTGTGGGTGTCCTGGGACAGAGTCAATGGAGGAGATTTTTAGGGACAGGTGTTGCATCTACTGTGGTTGCTTGCGAAGGTACCTGGGGAGGGGGTGGTTTGGGTGGGAAGGGATAAGTACCACGTAGCTTTGCTCTTACACCCTTTCCGCCAGTCGCACCAGGGACAGACCGAAGGTGGTGTGCAAAACGTTTGCCCAGTCTGTGTTTGGCCTCGCCAAGCAACACGATGGTAAATTGCATTGAGTGTCTCAGATGGCCAGCCACAGATCCTATTTTTGAAAGCTCTGGGCTGAAGCTTGGCTCTGACAATCATTTGAAGTCTTCTCCCTTCTCCGTTGGCGAGATCATTGGGCCACTTGGAGACATGCCTACGATGGCACTGGGCCTCTATTCGCTGGAGTTTAGAAGGTTGAGGGGGGACCTCATTGAAACTTAATGAATAGTGAAAGGCCTGAGTGGATGTGGGGAGGATGTTTCCATAAGTGGGAGTGTCTAGGACTAGAGGCCATAGCCTCAGAATTAAAGGACATTCCTTTGGAAGGAGATGAGGAGGAATTTCTTTAGTCAGAGGGTGGTGAATCTGTAAAATTCATTGCCACAGACGGCTGTGGAGGCCAAATCAATGGATATTTTTAAGGCAGAGATAGATCCGGTATATTTATGATTAGTACGGGTGTTAAGGGTTATGGGGAAAAGGCAGGAGAATGGGGTTAAGAGGGAAAGATAGATCGGCCACAGTTGAATGGCGGAGTAGACTTGATGGCCTGAATGGCCTAATTCTGCTTCTATCACTTTTGAAACTGAACTGTTTCACGTCTGGAAATGAAATGATCCAGGCTGTTTTTGTCCATCAGAAAGACAGCAGATGGAGGACAAAATGTAGATTAAAAATAAATTGAATTCAGTTCCATATTTATTGCGTTCTCCAGCCCATTTCTTTTCGCACGGAAGCACAGAAAATTAATTTTGATACTAAAACAAAACAGGCTGGTGAAGGCAGGGTTGAAAGATGTTGGCTAAATGGACTTCAGTCAGGCAGTTGACAAGGTCCAGCCTGGATGCTGCTCCAGAAGATAACGATACATTGGATTGAAGGTGAGTTGGCAAATTGGATACAACATTGGCTTGGTGATAGGAGGTTGAGGGTGGCAGTGGAGGGATATGGACCAAACGCAGGCAGATGGGATTAGCATAGATGGGGCATCTTGGTCAGCATGGACAAGATGGGCCAAAGGGACTGTTTCCATGCTGTATGTCTCTATGATGTCTACATGCCCTCTTCTTTGATGACTTATGGCACATGGTCTAATTGAAAAGCTGTGGGCCACAAGAATTGGTTTGGGGCCCTTGGCATCCATGCTAAAGTGTAACAAGTTTAAAGTGAATGGAGGTGGTGAGATTACTACGTTTGGGGGGGCCACAAATTTGGGATAGCAGTAAGTTTGTGCTGCGGCGGAGTTGCTGCCTTACAGCGCCAGTGATCCAGGTTCAATCCTGACCATGGGCGCTATCCGTACGGAGTTTGTACGTTCTCCCTTTGAGCTATTGGGTTTTCTCCGGGTACTCCAGTTTCTTCCCACACTCCAAAGACGTGCAGGTTTGTAAGTTAATTGGCTTCTGTAAATTGTCCCTAGTTTGTAGTAAGCAAAAGTGGGATAACATAGAACTAATGTATGGGTGATAGACAATAGACAATAGGTGCAGGAGTGGGCCATTCGGCCCTTCGAGCCAGCACCGCCATTCAATGTGATCATGGCTGATCATTCTCAATCAGTACCCCGTTCCTGCCTTCCCCCCATAACCCCTGACTCCGCTATCCTTAAGGGCTCTATCTAGCTCTCTCTTGAATGCATTCAGAGAATTGGCCTCCACTGCCTTCTGATCCATGGTTCTAGTGGACTCGGTGGGCCAAAGGGCCTATTTCCACATTGTATCTTTAATTTAGTTTACTTTAATTTAGAGACACAACATGGAAACAGGCTCTTCGGCCCATCGAGCCCACACCGACCAACGATCGCCCATACATTAGTTCCAAGCTATCCCAGTTTCGCGACAAAGTAGGGGTAATTTTACAGAAGCCAGTTAATCTATGAACCAGCACGTCTTTAGAGCGTGGGAGGAAACCGGAGCACTCGGAGGAAACCCACACGGTCACGGGGAGAACCCACAACTCTGTACCGACAGCACCCTCAGCCAGGATTGAACCCGTGTGTTTGGCGCTGTAAGACAGCAACTCCACCACTGCACCGCCCTATTTCTAAACTCAAAAACGTTATCCCTTTATCACAGGCATTATTCGGCCAAGAATGTAAAGCCAGCAACAATTCCCCACAACGAAAGATAGACACAAAATGCTGGAGTAACCCAGTGAGTCAGACAACATCTGTGGAGAACATGAATAGGTGATGTTGCCTATCCATGTTCTCCAGAGATGCTGCCTGTCCCACTGAGTTACTCCAGCATTTTGTGTCTACCTTTGGTATAAACCAGCGTCTGCAGTTCCTTTTTATTAACCCCCCCTGAGGAGACGAAAGTCTGTGAGTTTACTTGTATAGGTGATATTGAATCCTCGGCCTGTGGTGGAATGGTCTGACTGGAACTCGAGGCGGGTGATGTGCCCGTTGCTGGCCATCTGGGACGGGACGTCGGTGCCGGAGAAAGTGCCGAGGACGGTGGAGTCAGCAGTGCCGTCGTCCTTTATGGTGAGGTAGTCGAACTGGGGCTCCACGTCAAAATCGTTGAAGATCAGGTGGATCCTGCTGGCTGGCTCCGTAATGATCAGCCACACACAGTTCATGTTGTTGCCATACTCCTCCGGGTAGTTGGGGGAAAGCACCACTCCAGACGGTGTGGTAAAGTTGAAGAAGCAGGAGACTGTGCGGGGGGGGGGGGGAGGAAACACAACACGGGCATTAATGCATCCTCACAGTTCAAACCACTTATCCAATTAATGCAAATGTTCACCTGCAACTACTGTACACATACTTCCCACAAGGGGCAGATTGAAACCGGGGGTTGGGGGGGGAGTGGGGGTTAAACCTAAATATTGCGCCATTGATCAAGGTTTCCCCCCATTTCTCACACAGGTATTGTTAGGCTCAGAATGTAAAATAGGCAAAGTTTCCCAGAAATAAATAAAAAACTGTCAGGCAAAGGTGATTGTTCATTTAGTTTATGGTTTGGATTTATTTTAGTTTTAGATTGGTTTTTAGTTTAGATTTGGTTTAGTTTTATTGGGTTAATTGGCCCTCGTGTGTCGAGAGTGGATGTGAAAGTGGGATAACATAGAACTAGTGCGAACTGGTGATTGATGGTCGGCATGGACCCGGTGGGCCGAAAGGCTTGTTTCTGTGCTGTATCTATCAATCAATCAATCAATCAATCAATCAATCAATCAATCAATTATAAAATGCTTAATCAGTCAGAAAGGTCAATTTATTTGGTGGTAAGATTTGAAGTTGTTATCTGCTTTGAGCACATATTATTGATTTTGAATTGCATGTAAACAAGGAGTGCTTCAAGTTTATCCAAAATCCAGTTTATTTATTTTTAAATGCCTGGTTTATTTCAACAACAGTTTTGAAAATTCCCTGCAAGATCTGCAAAAAATCAGTACAATTTAGCCATGTAGTGGATTTTATTTTGGATCAGAGAGTGTGAAATTTAAACTCAGTAGAAAGGATGAGCAAAGCATTCAGCTGTAGTTCACCAACCTGGAGTTATAATCACTTCTATGGTAGTCTGAGAAATTTCCGGAAAAGCCCACAATCCGAAAGATAATTTATAATTGCAAATTTTAATTTACTTTATTTTAGGTATGGAAACAGGTCCTTCGGCCCACCGAGTACACACCAACAAATGACCTCCCCATACAAAATCACGATCCTGCACTCCAGGGACAATTTACAGTTTTACCAAAACCTATTAATCCAAAACCCTGCATGTGTTTAGAGTGTGAGAGGAAACCGGAGCAGCCGGAGACAATCCAAGTGGTCACGGGGAGAACGTACAAACTCCGTACCGACCATCCCTAATCAGGGTTAAGCCCAGGTCTCTGGCACTGTAAGGCAGCAACTCTACCGCCGCACTACTGAGGTACCCTCAGATGGAACTCAAAATGGCGGAAGACAATTTTATTTTTTCTTGGGAATCTCTCTGTTTTCGGAAGCTCCAGAAATACTTAAACCTTGAGCAAAAGAAAAATTAGCCTGCTGGAGGAACATGATGGGTCTTTTGTGTCTATCTTATGTGGATGGGACAGGTTTAGAAGGATATGGGCCAAATGTAGGCAGGTAGGACTCGTGCAGATGGGACATATTGACCAGTGTGGGCAAGTTGGACCAAAGGGCCTATCTTCATGCTGAAAGACTGTATGACTCTCTCTTTAAGTTAAGGTTCTTACACACACAGCTGGGTTTATTGCCAGACCACTGGTTGTTCTGTTGGCATGTGATTGTTCGCTCTCCCACCAGCTCAAAGGCCGACTGACATTCGAACGTCAACGAGTCCCCATGAAGAAAGCTGGTCCCACTTCTCGCTCCATAAGCTGGGACGCCCGGGTCACCACAGCTTCCCTTTTCGATCACTGAACAAAGAGAGAGAGAGAAAAAAAAAACACATTGCGTCTAGGCTCATACACAAAAACAACATGGCCCTCTGCTCTGTCCAGGCCAATGAGATGCATACAGGGAAGATATTGCCTGGACCTGGGAGGTTCGGCCTGCGTCCAAATAAGGAAGCAAAAGCTTTGTGCTGGAGGAACTCAGTGGGTCAGGTAGTATCTCTGGAAAAAAGAAACTTCTTCTGGTCTCTGTACCACCTGAGGATTATTCCCCAGTGTTACTCCTCAGGTCTTGAACTGCACTGGGTGGTCACCACGCTGTCTTGAAAAGGCAGACAGGATTAACTGTGCCAGGAGGCTGGTCACGAATATTTGTTTGCTTGCCCGAAGGTGTCAAAGCACCAAGTTCACACTTCACAGACAGTCACGAGAAAACGAGGGACATGAGAGGCAGTGGATGCTGGAATCTTGAGTGAACAAACCAAGTGCTGGAGGAACTCAGCAGGTCACAGGGAAATGGACAAACAACGTTATAGGCTGGCCTCCTTCTTCGGACTGATTAGTCCTGTTGGAAATCTTTCTGTTGTGTAATTATTTGCAAAAAAAAGAGATGTTTTGTTTTAGAGATACAGTGTGGAAACAGGCCCATCGGCCATCCATAGACCAGTTCTATCCCAACTGTAGCATCCTACATACGAGGGGCAATTGACTGAAGCCAATTAACTTAAATCCTGCACATCTTTGGGATGTGGGAGGGAACCAGAACACCCAGAGAAAACCCATGCAGTCACAGGGAGAACGTGCAAACTCTGTACAGACAGCACCCGTAGTCAGGATCAAACCCAGGTCTCTGAAGCCATGAGGCAGCAACTCTACCGCTGCGTCACCGTGCCAGCCTAGTGACAGTGTCCATTGAGAAGAGGGATTTTGACAACAGTCAGGGTGATGGATGGGTGCCTTGATTGCCCAACACTTTCAGTTGCTGACGTCTTATATTTGCAGAATATAAGGAAAGAAAAGGCAAATGCCCACCTTCAAAGTGTTGTCAGCAGAAGTACACACCAGTGGTGCTGTTAGGGCACCAGTGATTTGTCCTTTGCACTGAGGATCTTGTCGTTTCTTTGACTTGGTAGCTAGCTGCTTAGCATGATAGAATGGCAGAGTGGACTTGATGGGCCGAATGGCCTAATTCTGCTCCTAAGACTTATGAACTGTTAACGGACCATGGAGGGGGGCGTGGTGTCCATCATTGCTGAATGTTATAACCGAGTGAGGGACAGTAAAGTTTAACCCAAGGCCGGGGGGGAAGAAAAGTGTGTTGGGGGGGGGGGGGGGGGGGGGGGTTAAAAAAGCTGGAATTCACAGGCTGGGAACCCCAGGTCCCACACGGTCCCGGTAATCACGCCTCCTTCATGCTGCTCACTCTCTCGCCCCCCACAACCGGAAGCTCCCGCCATGTGGTGCCAGCTCACTGGGTACCACCACCACCAGATATTGGGGGGGGGGGGGGGGGGGGGGGTGGGCAGTGCCACGGGAACCTCGGTCCACTGGAACCAACATCTGCTACACTGAGGTCCGTTATTGCGGGGATTTACTGTATAGTCTTTTATTTGACTGGATAGCACACAAACAAAAGCTTTTTACTGTACCTCAACACACGTGACAATAATAAACTGAACTAGACAAATTAGTGGACGGCACAGTGGCACAGCGGTAGAGTTGCTGCCTCACAGCGCCAGGGAGCCTGGTTTGATCCTGACCACGCGTGCTGTCTGTATGGAGTTTGCACATTCTCCCCAAGACTGCATGGATTTTTCTCTGGGAGCTCTGGTTCCCTGCCACATCCCAAAGAAGTGCAGGTTTGTAGGTTAAATGGCTTTGGTAAAATTGTAAATTGTCCCTAGTGTGTAGGATTGTGCTAGTGTAATTCTACACCTAGAACTTATGAACAGATGGTTGGTCAGTGTGGACTTGGTGGGCCAAAGGGTCCGTTTCACCACCGCATCCCTAGAGTTTAAAGCAAAGTGAACCAATCCATTAAAAATTGGCATCCGACCAGTGCTGCCAGAGTTGATCAAACATGGACCGCCGCTCATGTTAAGAGTAGGTTCTTGTCAGGAAGGTGAGAGGCGGCAGCAGGTATGACACCTGCCTCACCGCGAACACCCATTCTGACCCTGACCAAAATTCAACACGATTTAGGCAAACATGCTATTGCCCAGCAGTCTGTTCCTGAAGGAAAGCTGGAAGTCCACATAGCAACAGAAATATACATCAGCTGTGATCTTGGAACTTCTTGTAAAGGCAAAGGGAAATATTTTCCATGCATTCATCACTATTGAGGCCATGACACATGAAAATAAAAGTCTGGCAGTGAACTATAGGGAAGATGCACAGCTATAAATCTGGAAACTCCAATAAAACCATTGGTGAACTTGGCAGGTATATTGGTGTATCATTAAAGCTTATTGAACTCTGATGCCAAGCAATAATTGCTTGATATATTAAAAGCTACTTCAAGTCAATTTGTAGGTGATGAGGTTGTTAATGATTATGAAATAATCATACACTTTAAATAGAAAGCGTATTCAAAACAAAAATGATGTAATTGTGCTTGGCTTTCTTGTAATATTTGCAGTACCTCATTCACAATTAATTCTTGTAAAACTACTGCTTTTAACAATCTGCCAGAGAAATTAATTACCAAAACCCCCCATAATTTTATCTCTATTCAGTTTAGAGATACAACGTGAACACAGGCCCTTTGGCCCACTGTCTGTGCTAATCAGTGATTATCCAAACACTAGTTCCATCCTACACACTAGCAACAATTTACAGAAGCCAATTAACCTACAAACCTGCACATCTTTGGATTGTGGGAGGAAACCGGACGGAGCACCCAGAGAAAACCCACGCAGTCACAGGGTGAATGTCCAAACTCCAAACAGACAGCACCGGTAGCCAGGATGGAACCCGGGTCTCTGGTGCTGTGAGACAGCAACACTATCGCTGTGTCAATGTGCCGCCCCTGCATTTCCTTATGTGGAAATTGAACATGCAATCATGGGTTAGACGCCTCTTCCATTTGTAACACATGAATAGTTCAATGACTTTAAGGTGGAGATTGACAAATTCTTGATTAGTACAGGTGTCAAAGGTTGTGGGGAGAAGGCAGGAGAATGGGGTTGAGAGGGAAAGATAGATCAGCCATGATAAAATGGCGGAGTAGACTTGATGGGCCGTGTCACAGGGAGAGCTCTGTACCGTCAGTACCCGTAGCAACCGCTCTCTGCATATTTTCCAAAGCCTGTCCTCGGAAACAGTGGGGAGGAGGGACTTGATCGGAGGAGTATGTGGGTGATTGGTATTTGCAGTGGGTTTAGGAAGAAGCTGGGTGAGAGGGGTTGGAATATTTGTAGGAAAGAAAGGAATGTGAGTGGAGTTGGGTAGATACGGAGGAAGGAATAAGGGACCTAAGAGAAGCAGATGACTTGGAATTAGAGAATTCCACGTTCTTACACATCGGGTTGTAGACCACTGAAACGGTATTCAGGGTTCTCTTGCCCTAGTTATAGAGTCATAGAGGCACACAGTGTGGAAACAGGACCTTTAGCCCAACCTGCCCACTCTGACCAACACACCCATCTACACTAAACCCACCAATCTGCATTTGGGCCAAATCCCTCTAAACCTTTCCTATCCATGTATCTGCTTAAATGTTTCTTAAACGTTGTGATAGTACCTGCCTCAACTACCTCCTCCATCAGCTCGCTCCATATACCTACCACCTTTTATGTAAAAAAGTTGTCCCTCAGGTTCCTATTAAATCCCCCCGCCCTCTCAACTTAAACCCATGCCCTCTGGTTCTTGATTCCAAGAGCCACATTGAGAATGGTCCAGATCACATTTACCTGGACTCCCACCCACCACTCTCTTTGCCAGACAATACCTCTATTTGCCTCCCCTTGATGCCAAAATTTAATCTCACTGACTGAAAATTCATGGACACAAATGCGTTGACCTGGGTAAAACCCAGGAGAAGAGCAGTGTGGTTAGGAAAGCTCTATCCTAAAACTAACCTGAAAGTTTTGACACCTGACAGAGAGGACACCAAGTGCTGGAGTACCTTTCACCTACATACGATTTACAAATGGAACGTAGGAGGAAACCGGAGCACCCGAAGGTAACCCATGCGGTCACAGGAAGATACAAGTTCACAAGTTATAGGAGTAGGCAATCCGGCCCATCAAGTCGACACTGCCATTCAATCATGGCTGATCTCTGCCTCCTAATCCCATTTTCCTGCCTTCTCCCCATACCCTTGACATCCATCCCAATTAAGAAATTGTCTATCTCTGCCTTAAAAATATTCACTGATGGTCTCCACAGCCTGCTGGCAATGAGTTCCACAGATTGAATACCCTCTGACTAAAGAAGTTCCTCCTCACCTCCTTTCTAAAAGAGCGCCCAATAATTCTATGACCACTGGTCCTAGACTCTCCCACCAGTGGAAACATTCTTTCCACATCCACTCTATCTATGCCTTTCAATATACTGTAAGTTTCAATGAGGTCCTCCTTCAACCTTCTAAACTCCAGTGAGTACAGGTTCAGGTACCCAAACCTCCTCTGGACCCTCTCCAGACCCCACACATCCTTCCTCAGATATGGGGCCCAAATTTACTCACAGTACTCCAAATGCAGCCTGACCAGCGCCTTATAGAGCCTCAGCATTACATTCCTGTTTTTGTATTCCAGTCCTGTTGATATAAATGCTAACATTGAATTTGCTTTCCTTACTACCGATTCGACTTGCAGATTAACTTTTTGGGAGTCCTGCACCTGCACTCCCAAGTCCCTTTGCACCTCAAGTGATGATTAGACATGAGGAATTAAAGATGTTCTTGCATAGAACACAAAATGCTAAAGTCCAGCAGCATCCCTGGAGAATATGAGTTGGTGACTTTTCAGGTTGGGACCATTCTTCAGACTGATCGCCTTCTGCAACATAACTTTTGTCAGCTGTTAAAATATGGAGAAAAGGAATGGCAGATGCTCGGTGGGCCAAAGGGTCTCTTTCCGATCTCTATCCATTTTTTTTAAAGAGCTAAGGAGAAATGAGGAGCTGAGGCAGGAGTTGGCTTTTCAACCCTTCGAGCCTGCTCCACCATTCAATATGGTCATGACTCATCATCCAAATTCAATGCCTTGTTTCTGCTTTCCTTCCATATCCCGTGACCTCTTCAGCCTTTAGAACTGTATCTAAATCTTTCCTGAATTTATTTCCTGATTAGATCTGACCGGCTTTCTGAGGGGGAGTTACCTATTATCAGGTAACTGAACCATCCTATCAACAACTTGAGTGCGGTCCTGACCTCCCCTCAACCTCACTGGAGACCCTCGGACTATCCTTCATTGGACAACACTGGATTTTATCTTGTACTACAATCAAGACAATTCCCTTTATCCTGTATCTATACACTGTAGACGGCTTGATTGTGATCATGTTTAGTCTTTCCCCTGACTGGATAACACACAACAAAAGCTTTCCACTATAATTCCACTCGTACACATGATAATAAACTTTAAACTAAACTAAGAATTCTGCAGCTTCATTTGTCCTTGGGAAAAGATCTTTCTTTTCATCACAGCCCTGAATGATCCATCTGTTATCATTAGGCCGTGACCTCCAGTTCATTGCCTTGTCATTGGGAATATCTTCCCTACATTGTGTCCACCCAGTCCATTTTGTAAGTTTCAACGAAGTCCCCTCTCATGATTCGAAACTCTTGTGAATATAAGCACAATTAGTTTACTTTAGTTTAGTTCAGAGATACTGTGTGAAAACAGGCCCTTTGGCCCACCAAGTCCATGCTGACCAGTGACCATCAGTGGTTCTATCCTAACACTGGGGACAATTTACAGAAGCCAATTAACCTACAAACTCGCACATCTTTGGAATGTGGGAGGAAACCGGAGCACCCGGAGAAAACCCACGCAGGTCACGGGGAGGATGTACAAACTCCGTGCAGACAGCACCAATAGTTAGGATCGAACCTGGGTTTCTGGTGCTGTCAGGCAGCAACTCTACCACTGCACCACTGTGCTGCCCAGACCTGTACAATTGCAGTAAGATTCCTGCATTCAATTCCTCTAGCTACATAAGGCAATGCACCATTTACAGAAACGCTAAAAAAAACACCCAAGTCCCTAGTGTGTAGGATTGTGCTAGTGTAAATCTACTTCTAGAACACTCCACAGTGGTAGAGCTGCACCAGAGACTCGGGTGTTAACTAAGTGGAGTTTGAACGTTCTCCTTGTGACCGCGAGGGGTTTGCTTCACGTTCTCCAGTTTCTTCCCACATCCCAAAGACGTGCGGATTTGTAGGTTAATCGACTTCTGTAAAATTGCCCCTGGTGTGCAGGGAATGGATGCACAAGTGGGATAACAGAGAGCTAATGCAAAGGGGTGATTGGTGGCTAGTGTGGACCAAGGAGCCTGTTTGCATGCTGTGTCTTACAATCACATTCCATGGGACATAAGGTAGATGATACACCAGCTGTCATTGCTAAAATGGAAAGGTGGTTTTATCTTAAGAGCAGAAAGTGATAGCGTTTGCTGCAAATTAGCTGTACGAGCCAAATCCCACATTCGCATAACTGGTGTATTTAATTTCCACAATTATTATTCCTTGGAAACATGACACTCACCTTTGCCCGAGAGCAGGTTAATCAACGCTTAGAAATCATTGCAAGGATCTGAATCACAAACTCTCAATACTAATGCTGCAAGTCACCATACGGCATGTCCATGAATACATTTGAGCCTCATCGAAGGTTTGTATGAGCTGGAATGGCTTTCATTAATGGAGTCTGTGTGATATGTAATACTCTCCTTAGAATGCAGGGTATCAGTAGGGCAATCTTATTTGACTCTGCCAGAATGACCCCAATTATTTTGTGGGGCAGATTGTGCAAAAGCAGAATTACTGCCGATGCAGAGTGATTACAGAAGGTGCCATTATCATTGCCGGGGTGGCACGGTGGTGCAGCGGTACAGTTGCTACCTCACAGCGCCAGAGACCCAGCTTTGATCCTGACTACGGGTGCTGTCTGTGCAGCGTTCGTAAGTTCTCCCCGTGACCGCGTGGGTTTTCACCGGGAGCTCCGGTTTCCTCCCACACTCCAAGGACGTGCACGTTTGTCGGTTAATTGGATTCTATAAGTTGTAGATTGTCCCTCGTGTGTAGGATAGTGCTAGTGTCCGGGTGCATCGCTGGTCAGCACGGACTCGGTGGGCCGAGGGTCCTGTTTCCATGCTGTATCTCTAAAGCCCATAGGTCGCAGACCTACCCTTGTTCCTCCCCTGTGCAGCAGCATGATCTCCACGCTGCTCCTGACTCCAACAGGTGTGGCAGTGAATCAGTCGGCCCTGTCTCATCAGCTGGCTGCTCCCTCTGCAGCTGTTAATTACACACCCACCCAGCCCACATTCCAAAGACGTGCAGGTTTGTAGTTCAATTGTAAATTGTGCCTCGAGTGTAGGACAGAACTAGTGTACGGGGTGATCACTGGGCAGCCTCGACTCAGTGGGCCGAAGGGCCTGTTTCCATACTGTATCTCTAAACTAAATGGAGATAAAATCATGTTTTTTGATGCAATTCTGGCAGATTGTTAAAAGTGGAGGTTTTGGAGGAAGTACTCGCGAATAAAGTACAGCAAATGTTGTGAGAAAGCCAAACACAATGAAATCATTTTTGTTTTGAATACGGGTGTTCATTAGCTAGCAGGGACTCAGTGGGCTGAATCCACGCTGTAACTGTAAACTAAACCAAAAACTAAGATTCTGTTTGACTCGCTGAATTCCCCCAGCACATTATTTTTCAGTGGAGATTTGAGCCTCTTCAGTTTCTTGCGACTCCATGTTGAGAGGAATGACGAGGAACTGCAGATGCCGAAATCCTGAGCAAAACACAAAGTGCTGGAGTAACTAAGTGAGTCAGGCAGCACAGGCAACGTTTTGGGTCGGGACCCTAACACTGGTGCTAATTGAGGAAGAGCTTGGAGAAGCTATCATTTTTTCAGACGATGGTAGCAAATATGGACATGTGGCATTTGCACCAAAGCATATTCACTGAAGACAGAAATTTTGAAAATCTTTAGGGAAGATTGGTGCAGCAGTAGAGTTGCTGCTTTGCAGCACCAGAGATCCAGGTTTTATTTTGACAACGGGTGGTGTCTGCACGGAGTTTGTACGTTCTCCCCGTGACCGCGTGGGTTTTCCCCGGGTGCTTCAGTTTCCTCCCACACTCCAAACACTTACAGGTTTGTAGGTTAATTAACTTTGGTTAAAATTTTTTTTATAAATTGTCCCCAGTGTGTAGGATAGTGCTACTGTATGGAGATCGCTGGTCGGCACTGACTCGTTGGGTCGAAGGGCCTGTTTCTGCACTGCATCTCTAAACTAAACTAAAGATGAATAGTTTGTAATCTGTTTAACCCTCGTGTTTACATTCTGGGGAAGCATGATGGGAAAAAAGGCCAACATAGTCCCAATGATGTTAATGAGGCAATAAATATGTATCATAGTGTTTAGGTTCCACAGGACAGATAGTTTACTTTAAATAAACATTGGGGGTTATAAACAGCTAAAGGTAATAAAACTGACCAGGAAATGTTTTTTTTGTGCATTTTTAGATATATGGGAGAGAGATTTTCAAAATAACAGGAAACATAAAATTAAAGATAACTATGGGGAAAGACAAAGAGGAAAGGTTACAGAGATATTGATCAATGACAACATTTCAAAATGTGGAATCTACAAGTAATCATTGTGTGGTGAGAATATAAAAATGCTGTGGGTGCTGTTAAACATTCAAATACTTTGGGTTCTCTCAGAGTGTTTCCCAGTGTGCACTGGTAAGGCCTGGAATAAGCAACCTTGTTCGAGAGACTCACCACTGCTCTACGAGATGTTTTATTTTGTGTCTGCTCCTTTCTGAGCTGTGGCTAAGTAAAGCCAGATAGAGCACAGCGTATGAATAGAGCACAAAATGTCCTCCAATATCCACTGCAGTAGTAAGTTATAAATTTAACATAATATTGAATTAAATCATTATTTGTGTAGAGCACAATTTTGTATTGCACTGCACTGTAAGATTTGAGAAGTTTTCCCTCATCCTGAAATTTACACCAAACCAAAGAGCTGCAGTTTGGACATTTTAAACGGGAGACTGGGGCTGATAGCGGAGAAAGGCTGCGGTCAGTTTACCAAGGGATGTCACAATCTGTGGGTCCTAAGATGGCCGCGGGACCTCGTGACCAGCCACAAAAGCAAAAACCTTACAGCCCAGTCTCTAGGTTTCTGCAAAGCCACGGCCAGAACAATGGATGGGTATTGGCCATGCAGAAACCTGCGAAACCAGGTCGAAGTCCAGACACTGGGGCGCTGACATCAGCATACTCACAATGCCCCAAGCCGACCTACACAGTTAATCTCGTTAAGGGGGCACAATAGCCCATAGAAAAATACCAATCAACATGCCGTCTGGCCATCCCCGGTACCCCCGGACATAACGCAGGACAAAGGGAAAACTCAATACATATCTTTTAAACAAAGAGATCCCGAGATCTGGCGGGAGATAGGACGGGCCAGAATTAGTATAACTGGCCACGACTTTTGGGTTTTAAACTGCAAGAAGAAACCTGCAAGGAACGCAAGCCAGGAGGAAGACGAAAAGACAGGCAAGAAAGGCACGCAAGACAGAAGTCAGAGGAGGCAACAAACGGCACGGAGAACGGAGACTCACCGAGAAGAACGGAAGGAAGAAACTCACGGGACAAGCACGACCCTCACGGAGAACAGCGGAGAAGCAGCACGAACAGCCAGTAACCCCAGTAATAGCCCCATGGTGATCATGTACCCCGATCCTGCACATCCTGGACATAGTTTAGTGTAGAGGGGAGGGTGGTTTAATTAACATGGGTATATAAGTAAATATGAATATGTGTTGGCCAATTTTGCGATGTGTCGTACGTTCCCCATCTTACAGTCGTGTATATATCTTGTAGAACTGTACGTTTTAGAATTCAGAGTCAAAAGTATTCATGTATATGTCTTGTAGAACTGTACGTTTTAGAATTCAGAGTCAAAAGTATTCATGTATATGTCTTGTAGAACTGTACGTTTTATGATTCATGGTCAAAAGTACTCATGTATATGTCTTGTAGAACTGTACGTTTTATGATTCATGGTCAAAAGTACTCATGTATATGTCTTGTAGAACTGTGCGTTTTATGATTCATAGTCAAAAGTATTCATGTAATTAGGTATGTATCTTATAGATATGTCTTATAGAACTGTGAAGAGCATTCATGTACAATAGTCCCAAGCGCTCAATAAAAGCCTTTTCCATTTAAACCCTGGTCTTCAAATCTGGTCTGGTTGAACTTTTCTGCACTATCAACGCTCCTGCATCTAAGACCAGTGTCTAGAACCATAGGGGGTGAGTGGGTCGAACCACTCACGGGGAACCAGTGTGCGCGGCCTGGTCAAGGGATCAGAGCAAGGCACGGGGACCTTAGGTCGGGCGAAAGCTCGGCGCAGAAACCCCTTACAGCACATTTACAGGAAAATAACCCAGCGGTTTGAATATTGATTCTCTAACATTAACTAACCCTTGCTTCCCCTCTCTCTCCGATCCTCCCTTACCCTAGTCATCGTACCAATGACTAATTTCACAGTTTCCTGCCTAGCTTCATCGTTGGTGTTACTCGTTATCACCTGCTCCACAACCAACAATGGACCATTGTGGGCTCCACCTTTCCTTTATCATTGTTGTTGGCTTTGATTTCTCCTTTAGCATTCCTTTCATTCATTTGTTCTCTACACCTTTTCACATCTCTCTCGTTTCACTCTCCCCTGAGAGTCTGAAGAAGGGTCTCGACCCGAAACATCACCTATTCCTTTTCTCCAGAGACGCCGCCTGACCTGCTAAGTTACTCCAGCTTTTTGTTTCTATTTACAGGAAGATAGTCCAGGGTAAAAATATACCAGCACCAATACTCAAGACTAATTCTGCCTTGAAAATGTTTACTTTGAGCAATAAGACAATTCTACTGGGTGCCATTATTTACAAATTGGATTTCTGCATGGGGCGATATAAAGGTTTAAACAGCACATACAGAACGATGACCTCACATACGGCCACACACCATAACATTTTGATGGTTCCCAATATTGATTAATCTGTAAATCCCTCCTTCATTCTGTGAGTAACATGCTTTATGACATGTAATTTGCCTTTTGTTTACTGGCCACCAAGGAATTCTAAAAAACTATTCATTTTGCCGTTCAATGCATCGCAAGTGTTTGATTGTTTCTCTTCCGAGCGAACGTCAGAGACGTGGAAAAACAGTTTTAGTTTTGGACTCTATTTGAAGAAATTACCAATCTGAGAACACCTCTATTTTTTTCAAACTACATTCCTTAAGGAATGCACTGAGTTTAGTTTAGTTTAGTTTAAAGATACAGCGTGGAAACAGGCCCTTCAGCCCACACCGACCAGCATTCCCCACACGCTAACGCCATCCTACACACACTACACACACTAATTTACTGAAGCCAATTAATCTACAAACCTGACCTCTTTGGAGTGTGGGAGGAAACTGGAGGATCCAGAGAAAACCCATTTGGTCACAGAGAGAATGTACAAACACCATACAGACTGCACCCATGGTCAGGATGGAACCCGGGTCTCTGGCGCTGTAAGGCAGCAACTCTACCACTGCGTCACTGTGTAGCCCTGTGCCGAACTGCCAGCATTTTCTTACTTTTCAGATGGAAGACCAGGCAGATGTGAAAGAGACAGGGTTGAGAAATCCTTCAGACCACACTTGAGGCGTCAAATTCTAGCCAGGTAACCAATCTCTGGAAAATATATCAAATCCCCCCTTAAAGTCTTCACATCCCTCCTAAAGTAATGGTGCTCAGGATTGGCTGCAGGGAGACAGCTGGAGGCGAGTGAGTGGTTTATGTAGGATTTGCTGTCCCAGGAACTTGGCTCAAACCTCATTTTCTGAAGGCTGAAAACTATAATGTTCATCAGTCTATTAAACACAACAACCTACAAATAAACTCTGAACTACATAGACTGGGGGGGGTGTGTGTGTGTGTGTGTGTGTGTGTGTGTGTGTGTGTGTGGGGGGGGGGTGGGTGGGTGGGTGCGTGGGTGCGTGGGTGCGTGGGTGCGTGTATACATGTTTGTATGTATCTGTAAGTACGTTAATGTATATACTGTATATATAAGTGGGCAGATGCATGGCAGATGCAATATAATGTGGATAAATGTGAGGTTATCCACTTTGGCGGCAAGAACAGGAAAGCAGAGTATTACCTGAATGGTGACCGATTGGGAGAAGGGGAGATGCAACGTGACCTGGGTGTCATGGTGCACCAGTCATTGAAAGCAAGCATGCAGGTGCAGCAGGCAGTGAAGAAAGCGAATGGTATGTTGGCATTCATAGCAAGAGGATTTGAGTTTAGGAGCAGGGAGGTTCTGCTGCAGTTGTACAGGGCCTTGGTGAGACCGCACGGAGTATTGTGTGCAGTTTTGGTCTCCTAACCTGAGGAAAGATGTTCTTGCCTTAGAGGGAGTACAGAGAAGGTTCACCAGATTGATCCCTGGGATGGTGGGACTTTCATATGAGGAAAGATTGGATAGACTGGGCTTGTACTCGCTGGAATTTAGAAGACTGAGGGAGGATCTTATAGAAACATATAAAATTCTTATATGTTGGAGAGGCTAGATGCGGGAAGATTGTTCCCGATGTTGGGGGCGTCCAGAACCAGGGGTCACAGCTTAAGGATAAGGGGGAAGGCTTTTAGGACCGAGATGAGAAAACATTTCTTCACACAGAGAGTGGTGAGTCTGTGGAATTCTCTGCCACAGAAGGTAGTTGAGGCCAGTTCATTGGCTATATTTAAGAGGGAGTTAGATGTGGCCCTTTTTGCTAAAGGGATCAGGGGGTATGGAGAGAAGGCAGGTACAGCCATGATCATATTGAATGGCGGTGCAGGCTCGAAGGGCCGAATGGCCTACTCCTGCACCTATTTTCTATGTTTCTATGTTTCTATATGTGTGCATGTTTGTGTGTGTGTTCAAGTATGTGTGTATGTATGTACATGTGTGTATCTATATGTTTCTACACATATATGTGTGCGTGTGTGTCTACATATATATATATATATATGTAAATGTCAGTGTGTGTATATATATATATATATATACACACAAAAAAATAGACACAAAAAACTGAGTAACTCAGTGGGACAGGCAGCATCTCTGGATAGAAGGAATGCGTGATGTATCACTGGATAGAAGGAAGGGTCGAGACCCTTCTTCAGACTGGTTAGAGATAAGGAAAATGAGAGATATAGGCAACGATGTGGAGAGATAAATGCTAAAAGAAACGCGCCATTGTAAGCTGTTTGTGGGGTGAAAATGAGAAGCTAATGCGACTTGGGTGGGAGAGGGGTAGAGAGCGAGGGAATGCCAGGGCTACCTGAAGTGAGAGAAATCAATAGTCATACCACTGGGCTGTGAGCTGCCCAAGCGAAATATGAGATGCTGTTCCTCCAATTTGTGTTTAGCCTCACTCTGACAATGGGGGAGACCCAGGACAGAAAGGTCTGAGTAGGAATGGGAAGGGGAAGGGGAAAGTTTCCGGCAAACGGGAGATCAGGTAGATTCAGGCGGGCTGAGCGAAGGTGTTCCGTGAAACAATCGCCAGTCTACTTTTGGTCTCGCCGATATATAAGAGTCCACATCTTGAACAACGGATACAGTAGATGAGATTGAAGGGGGTGCACGTGAACCTCTGCCTAACCTGAAAGGGGTGTTGAGGTCCCTGGACAGAGTCGAGGGAGAAGGCACAGGGACAGGTGTTGCATCTTCTGCGGTTGCAGGAGAAGGCATATATGGATATATATGTGTGTGTGTGTGTGTGTGTGTGTGTGTGTGTGTGTGTGTGTGTGTGTGTGTGTGTGTGTATGTGTGTGTGTGTATGTGTGTGTGTGTGTATACATGGATATGTGTGCACGTACATACACTCACACTGACATATTTTTATATATATTTTAAAAAAAAATATATATATATATTAAACAATGTCAATGTATATGTGTGTATATATGTACATACATATATATACATGCACATGGACTTTGTTTTGTTTCTTAAATTGCTTGCAGAGTACAATGCTTACATATTCAGCTGTGCTGCTGCAAGTAAGAATTTCATTGTTCTGTTTGGGACATATGACAATAAAACACTCTTGACTCAATAGAGAAGTAAAACATTGAACAGAAGTAACAGCAATGGGATATTGGAAATGAAGTGTGCCCCACCACGCCGGTGCCGACCAGCGATCACCACGCACACTAACACTATTCTACACACTAGGTACAATTTACAATTTTACCAAAGCCAATTAACCTACAAACCTGTATGTCTTTCGAATGTAGGAGGAAACCGGAGCACCCGGAGAAAACCCACGTGGAGACAGGGGGAATGTGCAAACTCCACACAGACAGCACCTGTCATCTGGATGGAACCCGGGTCTCTGGCGCTGTGAGGTAGCAACTCTACTGCTATGGTATCACAAAATGCTGGAGTAACTCAGCAGGTCAGGCAGCATCTAGGAGAGGGGGAATGGGTGACGTTTCGGGTCGAGACCCTTCGCCAGTCTGAAGAAGGGTCTCGACCTGAAACATCACCCATTCCCCCTCTCCTAAATGCTGCCTGGCCTGCTGAGTTACTCCAGCATTTTGTGATACCTTCGATTTGTACCAGCATCTGCAGTTATTTTCCGACACAACTCTACTGCTATGCTACTGTTCCGCCTTTTATTTCACCAGTGCTTAGTTTCAGTAATACCTTATCACTGTTAATTTAATTCAATTTAAGTAATACCGTTACTGGGGAGATCTCGAAAGAACTGCCAACAACCGAGTGAGGTGGAGGACATTTGTCAATGGCCTATGCTCCCTAGAGGAGCCAAGGGCTTAAGAAGTAAGAAGAAGTAATACCTTATCACTGTTCATTTAAGTATGACCTCATCATGGTTAATTTGACTTGTCCAGTCTGTATGTTGATTAAAACCTTCCGTGATTACTGTACTACCCCTCATGCATGCGTTTCTGTCGAGATTATGCCATGCCCAATGTTACTAGGACCTTAATGGCTTAAAATCACAGTGACTAATGCTTTCTGCCCTTTGCTATTTCTCAGCTCCATTCACGTTAATCTTCATTCAACATTGCAATCTGCCGAGTCCATACCATTTCTTACCAACTTTCCTACAGATGCGCCGCAGAAAGCATTTTATCAGGGTGCATCATAGCTTGGTTTGGGAACAGTTCCAAACCAAGATTGCAAGAAATAGCACAGACTTGTGGAAGCACACCAGAACATCAAACAAACCAACCTCCTTTCTGTTGACTCCATTTAGACAATAGGTGCAGGAGGAGGCCATTCGGCCCTTCGAGCCAGCACCGCCATTCAATGTGATCATGGCTGATCATTCTCAATCAGTACCCCGTTCCTACCTTCTCCCCATACCCCCTGACTCCGCTATCCTTAAGAGCTCTATCTAGCTCTCTCTTGAATGCATTCAGAGAATTGGCCTCCACTACCTTCTGAGGCAGAGAATTCCACAGATTTACAACTCTCTGACTGAAAAAGTTTTTCCTCATCTCAGTTCTAAATGGCCTACCCCTTATTCTTAAACTGTGGCCCCTTGTTCTGGACTCCCCCAACATTGGGAACATGTTTCCTGCCTCCAACCCCTTAATAATCTTGTACGTTTCGATAAGATCTCCTCTCATCCTTCTAAATTCCAGTGTATACAAGCCGAGTCGATCCAGTCTTTCAACATACGACAGTCCCGCCATTCCGGGAATTAACCTAGTAAATCTACGCTGCACGCCCTCAATTTGCACCTCACTCTGCCTCGACAAAGCCACCAACATAATGGAGGATGATCCGCACTCTGGCCACTCCTTCTTCTCCCCTCTCCCGAATGTACGGAAGTGTGAAAACGCACACCTCCAGATTCAAGGACAGATTCTTCCCAGCTGTTATCAGGCAACTGAACCATCCTACCAACAACCAGAGAGCAGTCCTGAACCACTATCTACCTCATCGGAGACCCTCGGACTATCTTTGATCGGACTTCACTGGCTTTATCTTGCACTAAACATTTCATGTATGCACACACTGTGAATGGCATGATTGTAATGGTCGATTGTCTTTTTGCTGACTGGTGAGCATGCAACAAAAGCTTTTCAATGTACCTCGGTGCACGGGACAGTAAACTAAAACAACCAAACTAAAGAAACAAAACAATGCACTGCTCTCCTCATTTGTTGCACTACACCACCATCCCATTTACAGTTTCCACACCACCTCATTTTCCACTTTGCCTGTCCTTCACAAATGTCAAATGCCCTTGAGCATTCCACTCTCAGCTTTGGACACCCTGCAGCCACGTTTTCATAATGAGACGAAGGATGCATTATGAGATTTCTGTCCCATTGGCATCAACTTTCCCAAGGGCTGTGTTCTCAAAAATAATGGTACAACAGTGGGATTAATAGAACTCCATCCCATTGCCCCGATCAAAATTTGGACTGCTTTTAGCACACACCTTCGGGGAATCAATTGAAGATTTCAGATAACTGTGCAATCTCATGTACATTTTCCCCACTGTGACAAACACAGAAGTATTTGCTGCAGTAGAAATTGGATGGTTGACCATAGCATCTCATAACAATTTTCTTTATTTTATTTTAGATTTTTGTTATCGTAGCAGAATTAGCCCATTCGTCCTATCAAGTCCACTCTGGCATTCAATCAAGGCTAATCTATCTCTCCCTCTCAACACCATTCACCTGCCTTCTCCCTATGTAGGAAAATAACTGCAGATGCTGGTACAAATCGAAGGTATCACAAAATGCTGGAGTAATTCAGCAGGTCAGGCAGCATCTTTGGAGAGAGGGAATGTCAACCCTTTCCTTCTCTCTCTCGAGAGATGCTGCCTGATCTGCTGAGTTTACTCCAGCATTTTGTGATACCTGCCTTCTCCCCATAATCCCTGACACCCTTAATCAAGAACCTGTCAATTCCTGCCTTAGAAATATCCATTGACTTGGCCTCCACAGCCTTTTCCTGGCAATGAATTCCACAGATTCACCTCCCTCTGACTAAAGAAATTCCTCCGCATCTTCTTTCTGAAAGTGTGTCCTTTTATTCTGAGGCGTTTTCTTCAGAATTATTGTGGAAGTTGCAATTGTCTGGAGACTAATTACTTTCCACTGTCGCTAACTTCTCAAAATGCAGCTGGCACTTGGTGATCGACTCAGTTAACACCCTGGTGATCCATTCAGAGGCAGCAAGGATGGCGCAGGAAGATGAGTTGGCAACCTAACTGGAGGTTATTGATTCCAATAATTTGTTGCAGCAAGACTGGAGCCGAAGCAGACTGCAAATGACTGTCGACAAACGTGGAGTGTAATAAAAAAGCACATATAGTTTTGTTTTAGTTTAGAGATACAGCCTGGATACAGGCCCTTCAGCCCACCGAGTCTGTGCCAACCAGTGACACCGCACACTAACACTATCCTGCACACTATGGACAAATTACAATTTTACTGCAGCCAATTAGTCTAAAAGTCTGTGCGTCTTTGAAGTGTGGGAGAAAACCGGAGCACCCAGAGAAAACCCGTGCGGGTCACAGTGAGAACATACAAACTCCTTGCAGTCAGCATCCATAGTCAGGATCGAACCTGGGTCTCTGGCGCTGTAAGGCAGAAATTCCACTGCTGCTCCACTGTGCCACCATTCATTTGGCCATCCATCCTTCCTACAGGGCGTTACAGTGTCACAGCGGTATTGTTGCTGCCTTACAGCGCCCGACACCCAGGTTTGATCCTGACCAAGGGTGCTGTCTTTGCATAGTTAGTACGTTCTCCCTGTGACGGCATGGTTTTCTCCGGGTGCTCCGGTTTCCTCCCACACTCCAAAGGCATGCAGGTTTGTAGGTTACTTGGCTTCTGTCAAATAGTTTTTGTTGCGTGCTATCCAGTCAGTGGAAAGAGTGATCTAGCTTGCTGTAGCTCTTTGGTTGCTCATTTGCCTCCAAGGTGCAATGTTGCAGCCTCATGCCTGCTTGGTAATGAGAGCACAAAGATATAGACTAACTTTAGATAGTTCCTCTGTCCCTCTCTTCCCCTCCCCCTTCCCAGTTCTCCCTCTATCTTCCTGTCTCCACCTATATCCTTCCTTTGTCCCGCCCCCCTGACATCAGTCTGAAGAAGGGTCTCATCCCGAAACGTCACCCATTCCTTCTCTCCCGAGATGCTGCCTGACCTGCTGAGTTACTCCAGCATTTTGTGAATAAATACCTTTGTTTTGTACCAGCATCTGCAGTTATTTTCTTATACTATATATTCTTAGACTAACTCTCCGGTCATCTACTGAGGAAATGCTTCACCTCCTCTCGTCAGATGCGATGTTAAACCGAGGCCTATCTTACTCTGTCGGATACAAATAAAAGATTCTACGCTAGTGCCTCAAAATGAAAGAAGCAGGGGAGTGATTGCCACTGTCATGGGCCAGCTTAATTCCCCCAGGTCATTGCCTTTGAAACACAATATCCGGTCATTGACACATTGCTTTAGTGGGAGACAGCAGAGGTCTTATATTACACCTGGGTTAGGTACCTTGCGGGATTCTGAAAAGGATTTGAAAAAAATGCAATATAAATACAAGTCTTTGCTTTTTCAAAGAATGCTCCAGATTTCAAGGCAATCAGACAACGCATAAAGAGTGTAGGAAGGAACTGCAGGTGCTGGTTTAAATCGAAGGTGAACACAAAATGCTGGAGTCACTCAGTGGGTCGGGCAGCATCTCTGGAGAGAAGGAAGGGATGATGTTTCGGGTCGAGACCCTTCTTCAGACTGATATCAGGGGAGTGGGCGGGACAGAAATGGAATGTAGTCAGAGACAGTAAAGCTAGTGGGAGAACTGGAAAGGGGGTGGGGATGGAAAGAGAAAGCAAGGGCTATTTGAAGTTAGAGAAGTCAATGTTCATACCGCTGGGGTGTAAGCTGCCCAAGCGAAATATGAGGGGCTGTTCCTCCAATTTGCGCTGGGCCTCACTCTGACAATGGAGGAGGCCCAGGACAGAAAGGTCAGATTGGGAATGGGAGGGGGTGTTGTAGTGTGAGCCACCGGGAGATCAGGTAGGTTAAGGCGGACTGAGTAGATGTGTTCAGCGAAACGATGGCCTAGCCTGTGCTTGGTCTCGCCGATGTACGGGAGTTGACACCAGGAACAGTGGCTACTGTAGATGAGGTTGGAGGAGGTGCAGGTGAATGCACCTGTGAAGTGAAGTTGGAGGAGGTGCAAGTGAAAGGTGAACACATAAAGAGGTTTTAGTTCTAGTCTCAGGGATACAGCGTGGAAAGAGGCCATTCGGCTCACCGAATCCCCGCTGATCAATAATTACCGCTACACTGGTTCTATTCTACACACTAGGGACAATCTAAAGAAGCCAATTAACCTACAAGCCCGCACATCATTGGAATGTGGGAGGAAACTAGAGTACCCGGAGAAGACCCACGCGGTCACAGAGTGAACGTGCAAACTCTGTGCAGACAGGACCCGTAGTAAGGATCGAACCCGGGTCTCTGGAGCTGTAAGGCAGCAACTCTACCGTGTCACCCTGTACTGTACTTCTGTTGAGATACTGCACACTCACACTATTTCCAGCTATGCCCATTCATCGTCTAATGTAGTCGGCCGTTCCACCTATTTTGGCCAGTATGGAATAAAGGTAGAATGAAGATGTGATAAACAGTCAGAGCCTTTATCCCAGGGTGGAAAGGTCCAACACCAGAGGGCACAGATATGAGGTGAGCTAGGTACATTTTAGAGATGTACGGGGCAAGTATTTTAACACAGGGAGTGGTGGAGGCCTGGAATGCATTGCCAGGGGTGAGACCTGATAGGATAGTGTCTTTTAGATTGGCACATGGAAGGGCAGGGAATGGAGGGATATGGACAATTTACAGGCAGATGAGATCAATTTAATTATGCATTATGTTCAACATTTTGGGCCGAAGGGCCCGTTCCTGTGCTGTGCTGTCTTCTATGTTCTAATCTAGTCCCATTGTCTGAGTTTGGCCCATATCAGCACTAAACCTTTCCTATTCATGTGCCTGTCCAAGTATCTTTTAAATGCTGTTATACAGTAGTATCTACCTCATCTATCTCCTGCAGCAGTTCATTCCATATACCTACCACCTGAGTGACAAAGTTGCCCCTCAGGATAGGCACCTGGATATGCAGGGAATACAAGGATATAGACACAAGATGTTGGAGTAACTCAGCGGGACAGGCAGCATCTCTGGAGAGAAGGAATGGGTGACGTTTCGGGTTGAGACTCTTCTTCAGACTCAAGTAACCTGTAGATTATGCGCAGGTAGATAAGTGATGGTCTTGGCATCATGTTCGGCGCAAACATTGTGGGCCGAATAGCCCATTACTGTGCTGCACTGTCCTGTTCTATATGTAGGATAGAGCTGCAGCTGCTGGCTTACACTAAAGTTTGACACAAATTGCTGGAGTAACAAAGGCAGCATCTTTGGAGAAAAGGAGTAAATAAAAGAGTCTGAAGAAGGGTGGCGACCCAAAACATCACCTTATAGCGAGTCCGAAACTTGTTAGTTGTAGACGAAGTTTATTGCAGCCGCAATACACGAATACAAAGTCAAAACAACAAGTTACAGGACAACCAATATAAACTTACTGTCTTCCTTGAAGACTTCGCCGAACTGGCTAAATCGGGCGCCAAACGCGCACCTGACATCGCTGGCCAATCAGCCATGTCGTTCCCTGGACCAATCCCCATGGTCGCGTTCCCACGTGACCTCGCTGGCCAATCCGAGGGTTCGACGACCTGGACCATTCTCTATGGTCGCTACATGACCCCCCCCAGAACCCGAGGTGCGGAACCTAGCAGGGAGCCGGATTTCGCGACCATAACGAGTACGGAGAGGGACAGCCTGAACCACAGGAGCCGGAGGTTCCGGACTTGGTGGAACAGCCGGAACGGGAGGTTCTGGAGGAACTACCGGAACGGGGGGTCCTGGAGGAACTGCCGAAACGGGGGGTCCTAGGGGAACTGCCGAAACTGGGGGTCCCGGAGGAACTGTCGGAAAGGGGGTTTGTGGACTGGGCGGAACCAACGGAGGTCGGCCTCTTCTAGGGGTTTGACCGACCAGGACTGGTTGATCCGGGTCCAAATGGGCAGGTTTGAGCCGGGACACCGAGACGAGTTCACTCTTGCCGCCCATGTCTAAGGTGAAAGTAGCCGTTCCCTTACGTAAAACCCGGAACGGCCCTTGATAGACCCTCTGCAACGGGGCGCGATGGGCATCTTTACGCAAAAAAACAAACTCACAGTCCCTCAGGGAAGACGGTTCATGTACCATGGGACACCCATGACGTGAAGTCGGCACTGGAGCCAGGGAGCCTACCCGTTCCCGGAGAGATGCTAACGCTGATGGGACTGTAGGGAGCAGGGCTGAAGGGTCCGAAAACAGATCTCCGGGTACTCGAAGGGTCGAGCCATATACCAGCTCTGCGGACGACGCACCGAGATCTGGCTTAGGAGCCGTCCGGATGCCCAAAAGAACCCAAGGGAGTTGGTCAACCCAGTCCGGGCCTTCAAGCCTTGCACTGAGGGACGCCTTAAGTTGGCGGTGGAACCTTTCTACGAGTCCATTTGCCTGGGGGTGATATGCAGTTGTGGGTTGTAATTTGCCGCACCACCATGCTTATTTAACCCGAAGGTTCGCAGTAATACCTTCTTCATGGTTTCATACTTGTCTTCCGCAGGTGAATTTACGATAAACCGCATCACGCGCTTGGTTGTGTCCGGCGATAAAGCGCTGACGAGGTAGAAGTACTTCGTGGAATCGTCCGACACCTTCTTTATATGGAATTGGGCCTCGGCGTCGATAAACCAAGCTTGCGGTGCGTACGTCCAAAATAACGGAAGATGAACGCCTGCCGCGCTTGACTCCGGTGTGCCCTGCTCGGTCATCGTCAACGAGGCGTCGGGTTCCTGCTCAGTTGGTGATCGTCCAGATCACGTTCGGGGTCACCAATATAGCGAGTCCGAAACTTGTTAGTTGTAGACGAAGTTTATTGCAGCCGCAATACACGAATACAAAGTCAAAACAACAAGTTACAGGACAACCAATATAAACTTACTGTCTTCCTTGAAGACTTCGCCGAACTGGCTAAATCGGGCGCCAAACGCGCACCTGACATCGCTGGCCAATCAGCGATGTCGTTCCCTGGACCAATCCCCATGGTCGCGTTCCCACGTGACCTCGCTGGCCAATCCGAGGGTTCGACGACCTGGACCATTCTCTATGGTCGCTACAACCTACCCTTTTTCTCCAGAGATGCTGCCTGTACCGTTCAATGTTCCATGAAACTGGCATCACAGAAACAATACTCCAGACTTTGCAGCAATACTCAGCAAACCTTGGAAGTCAGACAGAAGTCTGTTGGGGCTCTTTATTTAATTGCAAATTGAGCTTCAGCTCTGTTGATTAGTTTTAACACAGGCATTCATAAAAACGCACATTAGAATGCACAGGGAGCAATCTAATGATAACACTGCTGTTAGATTTACCCAGTTCATTCATTACACAGCTCAGCTGAAGGATGCTTTATTTGGAAACAATGTTGATCACATCCGATGGAATTATCGGGTCTATTTTAGCCATCTACGGAAATACAAATCAGTCACAAGCTGCTTAAGGAGTTGAAACAAAAAACTGCAGATGCTCAATTATACCAGATACAAAGTGCTGGAATAACTCAGTGGGTCAGGCAGCGTCTCTGGAGAAATACGATGTTTTAGGTCAGGACCTTTCTTCAGACTGATTCGGACGGATTCTGACCCAAAATATTAACTATCCATGTCCTCCAACGATGCTGCCTGACCCGCTGAATTATTGCAACATTTCATGTCTATGTCCAGTTCAGAAAGGCTGCCTTACTCAGAGAGTCGTAAAGCGAGGAAACAGGCCTTTTGGCCCAATTTGCACATCCTTTCTCCCCAGGGATGCTGCCTGACCCACTGAGGTACTCCAGCACTTTGGTTCGATCTCAGCTAATGGAGTTGCCTGGGATTCAGGCAATGAATAACTCAGTGGGCAATCAGAAGGTGAAATTATGTGATTAAGGTGAAGGGTACAATGCAGTGTACATTGCTCACAGCCCCTGTGGACATATGTGATTAAGGTGAAGGGTACAATGCAGTGTACATTGCTCAACGCCCCTGTGGAAATTCTACTGGCTTTAAATAAAAGCGTTGAGTACATAATATTATTGGTACAGATTCAATGATTGCATATTTCAGATGGTAAATGCCTTTGTGTGCTTCGAAACCAAACCGTGTAATCCCAACAAATGATTCTTCCCCTTTCTCACACACAATGCAATCATGGTCCCTCGATCCCAGCAGAGTTGAGTCAAGAGAGAGAAAGGCCATTGTTATTTTGCATCAGTGGTATCCAGGACCATGTTCAACCAAGGACAAGCAGAAACAATTGAAATCATGCTGTTTTTAACAGAGTTTCATATCAATTGTTAACTGGTCACACTGTCAACATTTGCCTTATCTGAAAGATTGGCAAGAACAAAGAACCTAATTCCTTCACATCAGAGTTCAGAGATGCTATCATGGTATTGAACAAACCTTGGTTTCTCAAAGCAAATATCATTAGAATCCTGGCTATCAGTATATCCAAATCCTCTGCCGTATAGCAGCAGAGTAGCGTAGCAGTAGGGTTGCTGCTTTACAGCGCCAGAGACCCGGGTTCTATCCTGACTACAGGTCCTGTCTATGGACACTAAAGGTTGGAATAACTCAGCGGGACAGGCAGCATCTCTGGAGAGAAGGAATGGATGTTGTTTCGGGTCGACATCCTTCTGCATGGAGTTTGTACGTTCTCCATGTGACCATTTGGGTTAATTCTGTGACCACTTAATTCTGCATTCTTTCAACATAGGAAGCAGCTTCTCAGCGGCACAGCAGTAGAGTTGCTGCCTTATCGCCTGAGATCCGGGTTTGATCCTGACTGTAGGTGATGTCTGTACGGAGATTGTACGTTCTCCCTGTGATCGCATGGGCTTTCTCTGGGTGTTCCAGTTTCTAGCCACACTCCAAAGACCTGCAGGTTTGTAGGTTAATTGGCTTCTGTAAGTTGTAAATTGTCCCTAGTGTATAGGATGGTGCGAGTGTGGGAGGTGATTGCTGGTCGGTGCGTACTTGGTGAGACGAAGTCCCTGTTTCCATGCTGCATCTCTAAAGTCAAAAGTGGTATCCTGGAATGGTACAACCAAGGAGAATCAAAACCAATGGAAATTATTCTGTTTTTAATAAAGTCTCTTATTCATTGTTAACGAGTAGCACTGTCAACATTTGTCTTATCTTAAGGAATAGCAAGAACAGAGAACCTAACTCTTCATACCTCTTCCCTCGACTCTGTCCAGGGACCCCAACAGTCCTTTCAGGTTAGGCAGAGGTTCACTAGCACCTCCTTCAACCTCATCCACTGTATTCGCTGTTCCAGTGGTGGACTCTTATAAAACAGTGAGACCAAACGTAGAATGGGCGAGCGTTTCGCTGAACACCTTCGCTCAGTCCGCCTGGGCTGATGTGATCTCCCGTTCGCCGAACATTTTAACTCCCCCTCCCATTCACAAACTGACCATTCTGTCCTGGGCCTTCTCCATTGTCAGAGTGAGGCCAAACGCAAATTGGAGAAACAGCACCTCATATTTCGCTTGGGCGTCTTACAACCCAACGGTATGTATATTGACTTCTCTATCTTTAAGTAACTTTGTTTTCCCTCTATCTTCATCCCTCCACCATCCCAGTACTCCGACTAGTTTCACTGTCCTCCTGATTAATATGAATGTTTGTGGGCCTCGTTGGCACGTTCCCCTCAGCTAACAATGATCCATTCCACATCTTCTGGATCCTCTCCAATGCCAGCACATCCTTCCTCAGATGTGGGGCCCAAAACTGCTCATAATACTCCAAAATGTGGTTGTGATAACATTTGAAGTGATAATCTGTATACTCTGCTCATTGAATGAAGCCGAACATATTTGTTTTCTTATTAGATTGTGAAATCAATTGAGAAGTTCAAAAGTAGTTAACATTTATCAGCATTTGGAAATGATGTGTACAATTGAAATTTCATTGCCAATAGCCCTGAGTGTAATATGATTCATCATGGTGTGATGGCCTTACACCACACAAAATAACAAGACAGCAAACAGAATCAAGTGGAAATGTACAGGTTAGCCTGAAAGATTATCAATACAAATAGCATTATTAAAATTCACTAAATGAAATTTGCATAACATCATTCGCAAATCTCAAGATAACACGGGGAACATGCGAACTGGAAGTTGTAGCAGTATTTTATATCAGTGACCCATTTCCACTAGGACCTTCTTTGAACATAATGTTCAGCGTAGTTTAGAGATACAGTGCGGAAACAGGCCCCTTTGGCCCACCGGGTCTGCGCCGACCGGCGATCCACATATACACTTACACTATCGTACACACACTAGGGACAATTTACAATTTTGCCGAAGCTTACAAACCTGCACGTCTTTGGAATGTGGGAGGAAAGCGGAGCACCCGGGGAAAACGTACAGACTCTGTACAGACAACATCAGGATGGAACCCGGGTCTCTAGCACTGTGAGGCAGCAACTCTACCGCTGCGCCAACGTGTTGCCTTTTGCATCACCATGCCGCCCTTGATGTGTTCACTTAGAATTAATAGCCTGAATTTTATGGGACGATCCAATTGAGTCAGCTGACAATCGACAATAGACAATAGGTGCAGGAGGAGGCCATTCGGCCCTTCGAGCCAGCACCGCCATTCAATGTGATCATGGCTGATCATTCTCAATCAGTACCCCGTTCCTGCCTTCTCCCCATACCCCCAGACTCCGCTATCCATAAGAGCTCTATCTAGCTCTCTCTTGAATGCATTCAGAGAATTGGCCTCCACTGCCTTCTGAGGCAGAGAATTCCACAGATTTACAACTCTCTGACTGAAAAAGTTTTTTCTCATCTCAGTTCTAAATGGCCTACCCCTTATTCTTAAACTGTGGCCCCTTGTTCTGGACTCCCCCAACATTGGGAACATGTTTCCTGCCTCTAACGTGTCCAACCCCTTAATAATCTTATACGTTTCGATAAGATCTCCTCTCATCCTTCTAAATTCCAGTGTATACAAGTCTAGTCGCTCCAGTCTTTCAACATATGACAGTCCCGCCATTCTGGGAATTAACCTAGTAACCCTACGCTGCACGCCCTCAATAGCAAGAATTGAGGGCCATTTCTCCAGGTCAATATAGGCAACTTTCCATTTTAATGCGGGAGTCCAACATGGATTCATATTGCTTCAATATTAGTTTTTGTCTTCCACAATTACAGTGGCGTCTTCTAACATGAATATAACTCTTAACCAAGATGCCTCAACAATATTCAATTGTGAAGCTAAAGGACACAATATATCGAGTAGACAGTCGTAACCTTTTCCAACCTCCCGGATGGAAAACTCCAATACTAGAGGGCACAGCTTTAAGGTGAGAGAGCCAAAGTTTAAAGGAGATGTGCAGGATATTTATTTTTTTACACAGATGGTGATGAGCACCTGGAATGCATTACCAGAGGTGGTTTTGAAGGCAGATGTGAGAGTAGCATTTAAAAACTTTCGGATAGGCACATGGATACGCACGGAATGGAGGGATATGGATTATGTGCAGGTAGATAAGAGAAGATCTTGGTATCATGTTCGACACAGACATTGTGGGCCAAAGGACCTGTTCTTGAGTTGTACTGTTTTATGTTCTGTGAGACAGCAAAGGACAGTGACAGTTGTTAACAAAATGGGCGGCACGGTGGCGCAGCGGTAGAGTTGCTGCCTTACAGCGAATGCAGCGCCGGAGACTCAGGTTCGATCCTGAGGATAGCTGTCAGGAGAGAATGGACAAACTTCAATTGTGTTCTCTGCAGAGTTGGAGACAGAGGGGGAACTTGATGGAAGTTTATAAAATTCCGAGAGTGTAAATTAAGTTGAGTTTGGTTTAGAGATAGTGTGGAAACAGGCCATTCAGCCCATCGAGCCGCGCCAACCAGCGATCCCCGTACACAAGCACTATCCGACACAACAGGGACAATTTTACAATTTTTACCGAAGCCAATTAGCTTACAAACCTGCATGTCTTCGGAGTGTGGGAGGAAACCAGAGCACCCGGGGAAAACACACTCGATCACGGGTAGAAGATGACATGGGTAAATACCATACAGACAGCACCCGTAGTCAGGATCAAATCCAGATCTCTGGTGCTGGAAGGCAGCAACTCTATTGCTGTGTCACCGTGCCACCCCAAATATCAAAGACGCAAGGCTTTTGCATATGCAGGGCATGGATATCTTGACATCATGTTTGGCATTGACATTGTGGGCCAAATGGCCTTTTCCCATGTGTACTTGTCTATGTATATTCTATGTTTCATCTGCCATGCTCTTGCCCATTCATTCAGTTTGCCAAAATCCCCTCTAATGCCTTGTTACACCCTCCTCTGCACTCTCAAAAGTCTTCGATTTGCTACCAAATGAAATTCTATCCTTTGAGTCAAATCATCGACATAGAAATTGAGCCAGCCATTGATCACTGCGTAACCCTGCTGGTCAAAGCCTGACAACCTGAGAAGAATCCATTGATTTGCTTTCTGTTGAATGACCAATTCACAATCCATGTGTGTTTATTCCTTTCCTCATCTAAAGCCCATCTTTAGGACTTCCATTTAAGTCTTTAGACTTTACTTTATACTTCAGAGATACAGCGTGGAAACAGGCCCTTCGGCCCACCACATCCACGCTGACCAGCAATCACCCCATTCACTATCACTATCCCACACACTTGGGACAACTTTACAAATTACCAAAACCAATTAACCTTCAAACCTGCACGTCTTTGGATTATGAGAGGAAACCGGAGCACCCGGAAAAAACCCACGAGGTTATAAGGAGAACGTAAAAATGTGAAAAACGCTGGAGTAACTCGGCAACTGGGCAGTATCTATGGAGAACATGGATAGGTGATGTTTTGGGTTGGAACCCTTCTTCAGTCTGAAGAAGCATTTTGAACCAAAACATCACCTATGTTCTCCAGAGATGCTGCCTCATCCACTGAGATAGTCCGGCACTTTGCGTCCTTATATGTTTGACATAGTCTGTCCAATGGATCTCACTGTGTCCAACGAGGCCTTCAGTGCCAGGAGCAAAAGCTGAAATTGTTCAGCTTAGTTTATTTTAGTTGCGAGATACAGCATGGAAACAGGCCCTTCGGCCCACCAAGTCCACGGTAATGAGTGATCACGTACACTAGTTCTATCCTACACACTGGGGACAATTTACAAAGCCAATTAACCTATGAATCTGCACATCTTTGGAGTATGGGAGGAAACCGGAACACCCGGAGAAAACCCACACTGTCACGGGGAGAATGTGCAAACTCCGGACAGACAGCCCCCGTAGTCAGGATGGAAGCCGGGTCTCTGGCGCTGTGAGGTAGCAACTCTACCGCTGCATCACTGTGATATCTCCCTTTTAAGGAACACTGCAAAACAAAATCTATGGCTGATCCTCTCGACCCCACATTAAGCAATTTTAACTGGAGATAAAAATAGTGAGTCCAATCATTGAAAAGAATTAAAAACCTGACATTTAAATTACAGTCTCGGGTTAAGAATGAAAACATGATCAATAGAAAAGCAGTGGAAGCAGATATTAAATATTTTTTAAATGAAATATTGCTGTGCAGATTAATTGGATTGTGAAACCTTGGTCCATTGTTGTTCTGGTTCTACCTCCTCGGCAAACACACTTTAATTGAATTCAGTTTCAAAGTTCCCTCAAGAGTAATTACAATGTAGTCAATGAAAACATTATCCAGTGCCCCTCTGGAAGAGCGTGTTGGTAAATGTGGTTTCTAAATATCTGCATTAAACTCTATACAGAGTTTGTACGTTCTCCCCTTGACCTATGTGGGTTTCCGCCAAGATCTTCGGTTTCCTCCCACACTCCAAAGACGTACAGGTTTGCAGGTTAAATGGCTTGTTATAAATGTAAATTGTCTTTATTGTGCATGGGATAGTGCTAGTGTGTGGGGACCACTGGCCGGTGTGGACACGATGGGCCGAAGGGCCTTTTTACGTTCTATATCTCTAAACTAAACTAAATCAGTTTTATCAACTCAAGAATAATTTGAGTAGTTCCAGTGTTCAAATAAAAGAAAGAATATCTAAATAAAAATCATAGTTTTCTAATAAATTTAACAATAAAATCATCAAGAACGGGAAAAAAATTGTTTGAATATGTGCAAGAAAACAAAGTGCTAGAGGATGAACACAAAATGCTGGAGTAACTCAACGGGTCAGACAGCATCTCCGGAGAAAAGGAATAGGTGACATTTCAGGTCGAGACTCTTCTTCAGTAGCTCAGGTAGCATCTGTGGAGGGAAATGGACAGGCAACCCATCTTTGGTCGGGACCCTTCTTCAGTCTGATGGAGTGGAGGGGAGGTAGCAGGCAGAAGAGAATGAGAGCAAGGGGTGGAGGGTGAGGTGTTAGTCAGAGAGTCACAGAATCATACAACATGGTAACAGGCCTTTCAGGCCAACTTGGCCATGCCATCCTGCCCGTAGTTGGTCCATCTATATATTGAAACTATCGTTTGTTTGTTTGTTTGTTTGTTTGTTCCTGAACTAAAGCCAAAATGATACACGATAGTGCAACAATTTTAAGCCCACCTTACTCACCATCGTCCCTTTGGTGCAAATGGAAGATGTTTCATTGAAATCATTGTTATATTTTTTAAGTTATTCACATTTTAAAGTTTAAATCTATCTCCTAGGGGGGAGGGAGTGGGAGGGAGGGAAGGGGGGAGAGAGGGAGAGGGAGGGAAGGGGGGAGGGAGGGAGGGAAGGGGGAGGGAGGGAGGGAGGGAGGGAAGGGGGAGGGAGGGAGGGAGGGAGGGAAAGGGGAGGGAGGGAGGGAGGGAGGGAAGGGGGGAGGGAGTGTGGGAAGGGGGAGGGAGGGAGGGAAGGGGGAGGGATGGCCAAATGTCTTTTAAATGTTGTTATGGTACCTGGCTCAAATACTTCCTCTGGCATCTCATTTCTTATATACACCATGTGAAACAGTTGCCCCTCAGGTTCCTATTAAATCTTTTTCCTTAAACCTAGGTCCTCCATTACTTGGTTCCCCTACTCTGGGTAAAAGACTCTGTGCATTCCGGCTATCTATTCCCCTCATGATCTTGTACACCACTATAAGATCACCCCTCGTCCTCCTGTGCTCCAAGGAATAAAGTCCTGGCTTACCCAACTTCTCCCTATAGCTCAGACCCTCGAGCCCAGACAGCATCTTCTCTGCACTCTTTCCAGCTTAATAACATCCTTCCGACAGCAGGGTGACTAAAAGTGAACACAATACTCCAAATGCAGCCTCACCAACGTGGCAGGTGATGGCTGGCTCTGGGGTGGGTGGGCCTGGTTGGCAGATGAGGCAGGTGGGGTAGAGAGAAAGGTGAAGTGGATAGAGTGATGGTTTTGTAAAGTAATTTTTTTGTAAAGTAATACTCCAAACACCAAACTTCAAACAATATCATATCATATCATATCATATCATATCATATCATATCATATCATATATATACAGCCGGAAACAGGCCTTTTCGGCTCTCCAAGTCCGTGCCGCCCAGCGATCCCCGTACATTAACACTATCCTACACCCACTAGGGACAATTTTTACATTTACCCAGCCAATTAACCTACATACCTGTACGTCAATGCCACCTATTTACTTGTAAAGTCACTTTGAAAAAAATATGGAAACTCAATTAGTAAATAAATTGGCCACATTTATGGATTTCTAGGTTTAGATTTAGAGATGCAGAGTGGAAACAGGCCCTATGCCCCACAGAATCTACGCCGACCAACGATCACCCTGTACACTCGTGCTATCCTACACACCCAGGGCAATTTTCAATTTACAGAAGCCAATTAACCTGCAAACCTGTGCACTTTTGCAATGCGGGAGGCAATGGAGCACCCAGATTAAAACCCACGCAGGTCACAGGGAGAACGTACAAACTCCGTACAGACAGCACCCATAGTCAGGATCGAACCTGAGTCTCTGGCGCTGTGAGGCAGCAACTCTACGTGGCGCCACTGTGCCGCAGGTTTGATGGCCTGTGATCTGTCTCAGCAATGTTTATCAAAGAAGCAGCTAACTGGAGGACTGGGAGAAATTTAGAACTCAACAGAGTAGGACAAAGGGGTTAATTAAGAGGGGGAAAAAAGAGCATGAAAGAAAGCTTGCGTGGAATATAAAAACTGACTGTAAAAGCTTCTTTAGATATGTAAAAAGGAAAAGATTAGTGAAGACAAATGTAGGTCCCTTACAATCAGAGCCAGGTGATTTATAATGAGGAAACAAAGAAATGGCAGAACAGTTAAACGAGTACTTTGGTTCTGTCTTCACTAAGGAAGCCACAATCTCCCAGAAATACATGGGGACCGAGGATCTAGTGGGAGGGAGGAACGGAAGGGAATCCACATTAGTCAGGAAATAGTGTTAGGTAAACTGTTGGGACTGAAGGCAGATAAAACCCCAGTGCCTGATGGTCTGCATATCAGTGTACTCAAGGAGGTGACCCTAGAAATCGTGGATGCATTAGTGATCATTTTCCAATGTTCTCTTTACTCTGGATCAGTTCCTGTGGACTGGAGGGTAGCCAATGTAACAATGTAAATAAGGAGGAAGAGAGAAAACGGGGAATTATAGACCAATTAGCCTTACATCGGTAGTGGGGAAGATGCTTGAGTCGATTGTTAAAGATGTTATAGCAGCGCAATTGGAAAACAGTGGCAGGATCGGTCAAAGTCAGCATGGATTTATGAAGGGGAAATCATGCTTGACTAATCTTCTGGAATTTTTTGAGGATGTAACAAGTAGAATGGATAAAGGATGGCCAGTGGATGTGGGGTATCTGGACTTTCAAAAAGCCGTTGACAAGGTCCCACACAAGAGATTAGTGTGCAAAATTAGAGCACATGGAATTGGGGGTAGGGTATTGACATGGATAGAGAACTGGTCGGCAGACAAAGGTTAGGAATTAACGGATCCTTTTCAGAATGGCAGGCAGTGACTGGTGGGAAGCCGCAAAGTTCGGTGCTGGGACTCCTTTACAATATATATTAGCAATTTAGACAAGGGAATTAAATGTGACATCTCCAAGTTTGCAGATGACACAAAGCTGGGTGGCAGTGTGAGCTGCGAGGAGGATGCTATGAGGCTGCAGGGTGACTTGGATAGGTTGGGTGGGTGGGCAGAAGCATGGCAGATGCAGTATAATGTGGATAAATGTGAGGTTATCCACTTTGGAGGCAAGAACAGGAAGGCAGATTATTATCTGAATTGTGTCAGATTAGGAAAAGGGGAGGTGCAACGAGACCTGGTGTGCTTGTACATCAGTCATTGAAAGTAAGCATGCAGGTACAGCAGGCAGTGAAGAAAGCTAATGACATGTTGGCCTTCATTGCGAGAGGATTTGAGGTTAGGAGCAAGGAGGTCCTACTGTAGTTGTTCAGGGCCCTGGTGAGACCGCACCTGGAGTATTATGTGCAATTTTGGTCTCCTAATTTGAGGAAGGACATTCTTGTTATTGAGGGAGTGCATCGTAGGTTCACCAGGTTAATTCCTGGGATGGCGGGACTGACATATGATGAAAGAATGGGTCGACTGGGCTTGTATTGGCTGGAATTTAGAAGGATGACAGGGGATCTTATAGAAACATATAAAATTCTTAAAGGATTGGACAGGCAAGATGCAGAAAAAATGTTCCCGATGTTGGGGGAATCCAGAACCCTGGGTCACAGTTAAAGAATAATGGGTAGGCCATTTAGGATTGAGATGAGGAAAAACTTCTTCATCCAGAGAGTTGTGAATCTATGGAATTCTCTGCCACAGAAGTCAGCGGAGGCCAATTCACTGGATGTTTTCAAGAGAAAGTTAGATTTAGCTCTTAGGGCTAATGGAATCAAGGGATATGGGGAAAAAGCAGGAACGGGGTACTGATTTTAGATGATCAGCCATGATCATATTGAATGGCGGTGCTGGCTCGAGGGGCCAAATGGCCTACTACTGCACCTATTTTTCTATGTTTCCAATGAAAAGGGAAATAGTCTACCGTTAGTTTTCGCCAGTAGTATTTCAAGAAACTTAGTTAAAACACATTAATTTATCTTGTCAAAATTCAGAGTATTTTGGAAGATAGAGAAATAAATGGTATAATCAGCAGACTAAAATACCCATACACTGAATCGTGGGATTCAGTCTATGGTTATTTACTCAATGTACACACTTGGCTGAACATCACTAAACTGAGCCTGCTCAATCTTTTGGCACATTTATAAGGACGAACTCGGGTCAGCAAAATCATCATCATGAAGCTATTCCAGTGAAAATCAATAATAATTTATCACAGAACATTCTTGACACTGTGTCTCATATTAGTATTTAGTTGTTCTTGCTAGCATGAGATTGAACTTTGCGAAGCCCTGTATCTCACATCATGATATTAACTGGAGATAGTTTTTTTTTTTAAATGATCAAATCAATTGGATTTTAAGTTTAATCTTGAGGCCAATATTCGGGCTGTCAAATCGAAAGCATTTTAACCAAGGCTTTGCTGAGATTTTCTTTCATTTAAAATTGTTTTCTGGAAGAACTGCTACACTTTTAGCACATCTTGGTAAACAATTGCTGACCCTTGATGATTCCTGCTGGCAAGTGAAAATTGAGGGGCTTTGATGCCTTTCTACATTGGATCAGAAGGTGCCATAGAGGAGGTCAGCAATAAAGCCTTGTGGCGATTGCTCATGTTTCAGCGGGGTCAGTCAACGGTTCAAGAAATGAAGTTGGTCGTTTAGAAGCTAATGGACAGGATGCACTTTCTTTGATGGACTGTTCGGGACAATGAAGGGCAAAAAGAACTCCACACAATCACCCATGTCCCCAGGGAGACGGGTAAAAAGTCGGCCTTTGTTGAGCGCAAAGGGTTGGAAAATAGTCTGTTCCCAAAAACGGTTGTGCCATTAAATTATATGTCCATGATTTGGAGAGCAAGTACTGAAGAAAAACATCCTGTCAAATGCCCCACCTGGACTCTCACCTGTTTCTCCCTCCTCCAAGATTCCTTCCTCCATTTATTCATTATTTCTCCCCTCCCCCTATGTTTGTTCTTTCATTCATTTATTTTTTCTCCCCTCCTCCTCCTCCTCCTCCTCCTCCTCCTCCTCCTCCTCCTCCTCCTCCTCCTCCTCCTCCTCCTCCTCCTCCTCCTCCTCCTCCTCCTCCTCCTCCTCCTCCTCCTCCTCCACCTCCTATGTTTGTTCCTACATTCATTCCTTATTTCTCCTCCCATTATTCTGGCTTCACAATTTGTGACTCTTCACCCCATCTGTCTCACGCCTTCTGCTTTAACCTCTGGCTTTTGATCCAACCATCGGCCCATCAAAAAACCTCCCACACCTGTGTCCACCTATTACCTGCCATGCTTTGCCCTGTCTCTCTCCAGCTTTCTTCCCCGCCCACTCCCCCACAATCAGTCTGAAAAAGGGTCCTGACTCGAAACGTATCCAGGTTCTCCAGAGATGCTGCCTGATCCGCTGAGTTACTGCAGCATTTTGTGTCCTCAATGGTTCAATGTTTTTTTTATTAGCACGTGTGTAGAGGTACAGTAAATTTATTTCTTTGCATACAGTTCAATAAATTAATATCATATTGTAAACCAGCATCTGCAGTTCCTTCTTTCTCCATCCTGTCAAGTGTAGGAGCTTGAGACAAAATGCTGCAGTTGCCCAGTGGGTCAGACAGCATCTCCGGAGAAAAAGAATAGATAAAGTTTTGGGTTTGAAGCCTTTTTCAGTCTGAAGAAGGGTTTTAACCCGAAACGTCACCCGTATAAAGAAGGGTTCCGACCTGAAACATCACATAGTTCTTTTCTCCATTGATGCTGCCTGACCTACTGAGTTGCTCCAGCATTTTGCGTCTATCTTCAGTATAAACCAGCATCTGCAGTTCCTTCCTACGCATGTGGAAAAGCTTGCTCTTCCATCCAGTTCTCAATGCCCGAGATACTTCCAGTTCTGCAAGTCTGCTACAGTTACGGCACCCTGAACTTGACCACATGAACACAAATTCCCCAGACTCTTACAATTGTCCATTCCCTCCTCTGAGGTCTCTCCTTTGTTCACACCAATGCCCAAAATGCAAAACTGACCTGTTCCTGCCATCCCCTCTTTGAACAGTAGAACCCCCCACCTCTCCATTTCCATGTTCAGTCCCGCTCTGCTCACTTGTGTCACTTTAAATCAAGGCGTTTTTAAGGCTGGCATGGAATTAATTAATTCTACCGAGTCAACATCACTATTCTTGGTCTGTGGAAGGGTCTTGGCCTGAAACATCACCCATTCCTTCTCTCCAGAGATGCTGCCTGTCCTGCTGAGTTACTCCAGATTTTTGTGTGCATCTTCGGTTTAAACCATCCTTCTTACACATCACCATTCTTTTTATTTACTGTCACAATAATTGGTTGCAGGTACTAATGAGCCCAATGCTAGTATCTGTGACCAATATGCACTATGGACTAACATGAAACAGACATAAAACAGCTGAAAACATAGAATAAAAGAAGAATAGTGGGCAAAGATAATTTGATGTAGCCACTAATCATAGTGGTAGTGATTAGTTTAAGTGCCTGTCCCACTTAGGCGATTGTTTAGGCGAATGCCGGTGACTGTCAAAGTCGTAGCAGATCTTTTTCTTTTACCCTACGACAATGACCACGACAGTGCCGAGTCAGGTCGAGATTACACCGTCTTCGGAAACATCGCAAAATCCCCACGCTGTCAAAGCTTCTCCAGCGTCCTAATTTTCGCTGAAATCACTGACTAGTCGGTAAGTACTTGAGAGTTTTGAAATATAACATCTTGCCCAGGTTACTTGAAAACCAAACTTCACGGTAACAAGGCATAAACTGGATTGACTTCCAGTTTACTAATAGCAGTATTAAGAAATTTAATTTTAAAAGGATTTTTGTGAAAAGTGTGTGGGCATTCTTTGAAAATGTACGGGAGATGCATATCTGGTTTCTGGGTTACATATCTGGGTTGGGAGCCTACTTTAAATGTAATCGCTGATGGCCATAAACATCGCAAAAATTCCCACGCTTACCTGACCGTCAAATTATCGCCTCCAATCTACCTGTCAAATGTCCTGACGGTAAATAAATTGGTTAAACACAAGTATTTTATGGTATCTTGAAATGACTTTACTTATTTTAATATTATGTGCTTTTAAAAACCTATCAAACCTGGGGACAGCGGGCGACAGCGACCGCAATAAGCAACGATACCTGCCGACAAGCCAGCTGTCACCGAGAAATTTAACTCGGGATGATTTCTCAGCGACGCGCTGAGATCCACTACGATTCTTGGAAAACTCCTCACGATCATGCCCGCGACACCCCGGCGAACTGTCGGCGACAGCCTAGTCACCGGCAGTCGCCTTAAAATCGCCTAAAGTGGGACAGGCCCTTTAGTTCAGTTTACAGAAACCGATATTTTCGATTTTAGTGCATGGTTCCTTGTTGATGTATTGGAAGGTTTTTTAGCATTACTTTGGAAGTACAGCATGGAAGCAGGTCCTACGGCACACTGTGTCAATGCCAACCATCGATCACCAGCTCACACTAGTTCTATGTTATCCCACTTTGACACACTAGGGGTAATTTTGACGGAGGCCAATTAACCAACAAACCCGCACGTCTTTGGAATGTGGGAGGAAACCAGAGCACCTCGAGTATCCCACGCGGGTCACAGGGAGAAATTCGCACACAGACAGCATCCGAGGTCAGGATCTCTGGTGGTGGGGGGGCAGCAGCTCTACCAGCTGTGCCACCGTGTCTAGATTGTGAGCGTTGATTTACACAGAAGAATATGTGATTAGACAGCAAATGGTTTTATCATGAAAAAATCAAAGTTTTCTAGCTGACTAATCTGAGGACCCACTTGATACTTATGTGCCAATCTAATATAACTGGTTATGGACCAAACATTTCCAGTTCTTCCTCTGTTTCATCATCAAATGCTTAAATCAATATTAACTGTGTTCTCTCACTTTGAGATATTAACTGAATTACTTTAGATGAGCATGGTGGCACAGCGGTAGAGTTGCTACCTTGTGGCGCCAGAGTTCGATCCTGACTACGGGTGCTGTCTATACGGAGTTTGTACCTTCTCCCTATGACCGCATGGGTTTCTTCTGGGTGCTCCGGTTTCCTCCCACACTCCAAAGGCATGCATGTTTACAGGCTAATTGGATTTGGTTAAATTGTCCGTAGTGTATGTAGGATAATGCTAGTGTACGGGTGGTCTAGATTACACTGGTCGGCGTGGACTTGATGTGCCGAAGGACCTGTTTCTGTGCTATATCTCTTAACTAAAACTAATCAAATTAAATAATGGTAAATGATAAGAGAAGTTCTCACTCAGATCTAGCACATGCGGTCTAGTCTAGTTTATTCCAGTTTAGTTCTGTTTGGCTTATTCTCATGGTACAGGGAAATCCTTTATTAAATCTTTGTCAGCAATGTATGCCTGCGAATGCAAGCATTTAAAATTCATCCTCCACTAATGAAACTCCATGACCTCTAAAACATCTCAACTTTTCTCACAGGCTGGAAGTAATCATTGCTTTGGTGTAAAATAGAGAAGTGTAATTTAAAACAGTGATAGGAACAGTGTTATAAATTCAAGTGCACTTACTGGAAAGGTATAATACATCTCTTCGGATCTTGCTTTAAGCAAGAAATATCCTGGTTTTATTCATTATAGGCTTATAAAGGGATTACATTTTAAAAACTAGACTATTAACAAAACTTCTTATTACAACGAATCCATGATCACTCAACAACGAACAGTATGAATTGAATACGGCCCAATTTTCAAGTGTTGAAGCAATCACAAAAGCAAAAGTAAAAAGCAGACATCTGAAGTGAAAATTCCTAGTCTGACCTTTCTGTCATGGAACTCCCCCTCCCATTCCCAGTCTGACCTTTCTGTCATGGGCCTCCTCCAGTGCCATAGTGAGGCCCACCGGAAATTGGAGGAACAGCACCTCATATTTCGCCTGGGCAGCTTGCAGCCCAGTGGTATGAACATTGACTTCTCCAACTTTAGATAGTTCGTCTGTCCCTCTCTTCCCCTCCCCCTTCCCAGTTCTCCCTCTATCTTCCTGTCTCTTACAATATCTGGATGAGAAATTCATTTACATCTCTGGAACAAACTATCCTGTGCTGCTGAAAACCAGGTAAGCTTGCAGAGTAAAACTAAAGACAGAGAGTGCAGGAGTAACTTATGTGCGGCACGTTGGTGCAGTGGTAGAGTTGCTGCCTCACAACAGCAGAGACCCGGGCTCGATCCTGACTACGGGTGCTGTTTATACGGAGTTTGCATGTTCTCCCCGTGTCCGTGTGGGTTTTCTCTGGGTGCTCTGGTTTCCTCCCACATTCCATAAACACAGGTTTGAAGGTCTAATTGGCTTCGGTAAAATTGTAAATCGCCCCTAGTGTGTAGGATAGTGCTCGTGTACAGGGATCGCTGGCCGTCATGGACTCGGTTTCCATGCCGTATCACTAAACTAAACTCAACTCAGTGGGCCAGGCAGTACACTGTATGTTAACTGTATGTTTGTGTTGTCATTTGTCAGCAGAGCACCAAGGCACATTCCTTGTATATGCACATAATTGGCCAACAAACGTATTCATTATCACATCCCTGGAACACCTGGATGTCACCCATGCAGTCCATAAGTTCGAACGTAATAGGAGCAGATTTAGACCATTCGGCCCATCGAGTCTAGTCAGTCATTCATACATAGGTGATATTTCAGTCTGAAGAAGGGTCCTGTGCTGAAACGTCAACTATGCACGTTCTTCAGAGATGCTGCCGGACCCGCTGAGTTACTCCAGCATTTTGTGTCCATATCTGACTTCAATTACACCCTCACTTGTACGACGGAGCTGCTCTGCTCTTATGCCATTCAAGTCTTGTAATACTTTACTTTAGAGATACCGCGTGGCAACAGGCTCTTCAGCGCATCGTGTCCTCGCCAACCAGCGATCACCCTGTACACTAGCACAATCCTGCACACTCGGGACAATTTACAATTTTACCGCAGCCGATCAATCTACAAATCCGCACTTCTTTGGAATGTGGGAAGGAACAGGAGCACCTGGAGAAAACACGGGGAGTCACGGGGAGAACGTGGTCACGGGGACTCCGTAAAGACAGCACCCATAGTGAGGATTTGAGGATTGAACCCGGGTATCCAGCACGGTGAGGCAGCAACTCTACCGCTGAGCCACTGCACCACCATGGACAATAGACAATAGGTGCAGGAGTAGGCCATTCGGCCCTTCGAGCCAGCACCACCATTCAATGTGATCATGGCTGATCATTTTCAATCAGTACCCCGTTCCTGCCTTCTCCCCATACCCCCTGACTCCGCTATCCTTAAGAGCTCTATCCAGCTCTCTCTTGAATGCATTCAGAGAATTGGCCTCCATTGCCTTCTGAGGCAGAGAATTCCACAGATTCACAACTCTCTGACTGAAAATGTTTTTCCTCATCTCCGGAGAAAGGGAACACAGAAACACACCCTGCTACCCACCCAGTCCACTCCAACCATCATATCGTTCACTTGCACTATTCCAACACGTCCCATTTAATTTATTCTCTCCACATTCTCGTCAACTCTTCTCAGATCCCACCAGTTCTTTCCCTCTCACCTCCACAAGGAGTGATTCACAGCAGTCAATTAATCTGCCAACCTGCACACTTGCACACTTGTGGGAGGAAACTGGAACACTTAGATGTCACCCATGCAGTCCATAAGTTCAGACGTAATAGGAGCAGATTTAGACCATTCGGCCCATCGAGTCTAGTCAGTCATTCATACATAGCTGATCTATCGTTCCCTCTCAACCCTATTCTCCTGCCTTCTTCTCATGACCTTCGATAGCCTTACTGATCAAGAAACTTTTTTTTTTTGTTCTGTCCTTTTCTCGCATCCAGTTTATTCCCCCACTTCTACTTTCGGTCTGAAGTCTGAAGAAGGGTTTCCACCCAAAACGTCACCTGTTCTTATTCTCCAAAGATGCCGCCAGACCCATTTTTGAGTCTTTCAAGAATCTGTCAATCACTGCTTTAAAAATACCCAATAAATTCCAAAGATTCGTCGCCCTCTGACTGCGGTTGCTGTCTGTACGGAGTTTGCATGTTATCATATCATATATATCATATCATACTCCAAAGACGTACAGGTATGTAGGTTAATTGGCTGGGTAAATGTAAAAATTGTCCCTAGTGGGTGTAGGATAGTGTTAATGTACGGGGATCGCTGGGCGGCACGGACTTGGAGGGCCGAAAAGGCCTGTTTCCGGCTGTATATATATGATATATGATATGATATATATACAGCCGGAAACAGGCCTTTTCGGCCCACCAAGTCCGTGCCGCCCAGCGATCCCCGTACATTAACAAACACCCACTAGGGACAATTTTTACATTTACCCAGCCAATTAACCTACATACCTGTACGTCTTTGGAGTGTGGGAGGAAACCGAAGATCTCGGAGAAAACCCACGCAGGTCACGGGGAGAACGTACAAACTCCTTACAGTGCAGTTCTCCCTGTGATCGCGTGGGTTTTCTCCAGGTGCTCTGGTTTCCTCCCACATCCCAAAGATGTGCAGGTTTGGAGGTTAATTGGCTTCTGTAAATTGTCCCTAGTGTGCAGGATAGTGCGAGTAGAGGGGTGACCTTTGGTTGGCACCGACTCAGTGGCCCAAAGCACATGTTTCCACACTTTATCTCTAAACTAAAGTAAATTGGTGGGTTCAACAATACTCTTGGGGTGCTTGAGAAATGCACAGATGAAATGACAATCATGGCATAATTATTCATTTGGAATTTGTTATGTCGTTTTACTTAGTACGTCAAATGGTGCATTTCCATGCTGTATCTCTAAAGCTTAAAAACACTGCCAATACATCAACAAGGAGCCATGCACTAAAATGTCAGTTTCTGTGCACCATGATAGGGGGGAAACCTGAACACACTGTTCTATTGTTTATCTTTGTATGACAACTACAAATGTCATCAGTTTGACAAACAATGTTGCTTCAAAACAAATCATAAATGTACTGAGCTGAACAGGAAACAAATTGTGAGGTTATCCACTTTGGTGGCAAGAACAAGGAGGCAGATTATTATCTCAATGGTGTCATATTAGGAAAAAGGGAAGTGCAACGAGACCTGGGTGTCCTTGTACACCAGTCACTGAAAGGAAACATGCAGGTTCAGCAGGCAGTGAAGAAGGCTAATGGTATGTTGGCCTTCATAACAAGAGGATTTGAGTAGTGGACTAAAAAGGTCCTTCTGGAGTTGTACAGGGCCCTGGTGAGACCACATCTAGAGTATTGTGTGCAGTTTTGGTCTCTAATTTGAGGTAGGACATCCTTGCTATTGAGGCAGTGCAGCGTGGGTTCACGAGATTAATCCCCGGGATGGCAGGACTGACATATGATGAAAGATTGGAAAGACTGGGCTTGTATTCACTGGAATTTAGAAGGATGAGAGGGGATCTTTTTGAAACGAAAAAAATTATAAAAGGACTGTTCAGGAATAAAGGGGAGGCCATTTAAAGCTGAGATGAGAAAAAACTTTTTCATCCTAGAAAGTTGTGAATTTGTGGAATTCTCTGCCACAGAAGGCAATAGAGACCAATTCACTAGATGAATTTAAAAGAAAGTTAGATAGAACTCTAGGGGCTAGCTGAATCAAGGGGTATGGGCATGCACGGGGTACTGATTGCGGATGATCAGCCATGATCACAATGAATGGCGGTGCTGGTTCGAAGGGCCAAATGGCTTCCTTCTGCATCTATTTTCTATGTTTCTATATGACGCATACACACATGTCGCCTAACCTATGTCTATATATGTGTGTGTGCGTGAGTGTGGGCGTATATATATATGTATATATAAATATATATATATGTCTATACATAGACAGACAGACACACACACAAGAGCTGCCTAAGACAGGCAGACGGACGCATACACAGGTGCTGCCTAACCCGCTGAGTTGCTCCAGAATTTTGTGTCTTATCTTTTGATATTCCCAGACAGTAAGAATAACTCTGGACTGACGAATCAGTTTCAATCTAATCCTGTAGCACTCCTCAACTAGCCTATTAAGCCGGAATATTTGAAAAGGCAAGGAATTTGAGCAAGGAAGGAAAAAAGACAGGATTTATGGCATTGTTAGTGGGGGCCAATAAAAAAAAATTAAAGAGGCCTTCTGCCGCTGGTTAATAAAGTACGCGTTACCACACATTTTTGCGTAGGCACACTGTAGGCTTACTGATATTACCAGTAGCAAGCTCGCAAACATAAACTTGTGATCTTGTCAACACCTCATAAACTGAATGCTATAAACAAGGTCTTATTTTAATGTCTCAATACCACTCTGTAAAATGAGAAGCCTGTTTTAAAACTGTCACGTAAAAAAGCTACAGTGATTCACAGAGTTTTCACATCACTGTTAGTTTAGTTTAGAGATACTGCATGGAAACAGGCCCTTCGGCCCACTGAGTCCGCACTGACCTCTGATCATCCGTGCACTAGCTCTATCATGCGCACGAGGGACAATTTACACACTTACAGCGTCAGAGACCCAGGTTCAATCCTGACTACGGGCGTTGTTTGTACAGAGTTTTGTACGTTCTCCTCGTGACCTGCGAGGGGTTTTCGGGATCTTCGGTTTCCTCCCACACTCCAAAGACGTGCAGGTTTGTAGCTCAATTGGCTTTTGTAAATTGTCCCTCGTGTGTAGAATAGAACTAGTGTATGGGCAATCACTGGTCGGCATGGACTCGGTGGGCCGAAGGGCCTGTTTCCATGCTGTATCTCTAAACTAAACTAACAGTGATGTGAAAACTATATAAATATTTCTTTACTTGCAAAATCAGTGCTGGAGAATGATTGAGTGACAATGCAGTTTGTAACAGTGGTCCCAATTCAAGTCCACGAGGAGTTGAACAATTGTCTGAGTCCAGATAAATAAAGCATGGTTGCAGGCCTTTCAGCATCCAGCATGGGATTTATTTTAGTTTAGTTTCATTATTGTCAAATGTACCGAGGTACAGTCAAAAGCTTTTGTTGCATGCTAACAGTCAGTGGAAAGACTATACATGGTTACAATCGAGCCATCCACAGTGTACAGATACACGATAAAGGGAATAGACAATAGACAATAGGTGCAGGAGTAGGCCATTCAGCCCTTCGAGCCAGCACCGCCATTCAATGTGATCATGTCTGATCATTCTCAATCAGTACCCCGTTCCTGCCTTCTCCCCATACCCCCTGACTCCGCTATCCTTAAGAGCTCTATCTAGCTCTCTCTTGAATGCATTCAGAGAATTGGCCTCCACTGCCTTCTGAATAGCGTTTAGTATAAGATAAAGTCCAGTGAAGTCCGATAAAGATAGTCCAAGGGTCTCCAATGAGATCGATGGGAGGTTAGGCCTGCTCTCTAGTTTTTGATAGGATGGTTTGGTTGCCTGATGACAGCTGGGAAGAAACTGTCCCTGAATCTGGAGGTGTGCGTTTTCATACTTCTCTTTGAGATAGGACGTTGATAGGATGGTTCAGATTGCATTGCACAGTTAATCCTAACTCATTGCCCTTTCACCACATTCATCAAGGTTGTACTGCACAATGCATATTTCTTTCCTTGTATCTGCTGGGGTGGATAATTAATGAATCACATATCTTGCTCCTCTGAGCAGAAGGTACCTTAGTTCATAATGAACCACAAATACCAATACATTTCTTGCATATTCATGTTCATAATATATTAATGATGTTCCCACTGCATCTTCCATGAGAAATGTTTCTTTGCTCTGCCTGGTATTTCATTAACAGATTTCAGAAGTCAAAGGTGCAGAATTATGCCATTTGGCTGATCAAGTCTACTCCGTCATTCAATCACGGCTGATCTATCTTTCCCTCTCAACCCCATTTTCTTGCTTTCTCCCCATGACCCCTGACACCCGAACTAATCAAGAAGCTGTCAATCTCTGCATTAAAAATACCCAATGACTTGACCCCCACAGCCGTCTGTGGCAATGAATTCCACAGATTCACCACCCTCTGACCAAAGAAATTCCTCCTCGTTGCCTTTCGAAAGATACATCCTTTTATTCTGAGGCTGTATCCTCTGGTCCCAGACTCTCCCACTCGTGGAAACATCCTCTCCTCATTCACACTATCCAGACCTTTCACTATTCGGTAAGTTTCAACGAGGTCCGCTTATTATTATTGTAATTATATGCGATTTAATACCCAAGCATGATTTATTTGTGAAACAAACAACAATTGTTTGGAAGGTAATAACTGTCAAATCCAGCATTAAATTATGGCAGAATTTATCAGCATTTAGCTTACATGCAAAAAGACATAAAAAGCTGGAGAAACTCAGTGGGTCAGGCAGCATCTCTGGAGAAAAGGAATAGGTGACAATTGGGTCAAGACCCTTCATTAGACTATGGACTCAGACTCACTCAGTCTGATGAAGGGTCTCGACCCAAAATGTCATCTATTCCTTTTCTCCAGAGATGCTGCCTGGCCCGTTGAGATACTCCAGAATTTTGTGACCATCTTCGGCAGTTCCTTCTTACACATGCAAAATGACATACCTTGATATATAGCCTTGAACCCAAGGGATCCAATAGTTTCATCAGATTGTAAGTGGAGCCACATTTGATTGCTCATACTAACAATCAGGTCAGGGACACTGGAGCCTGTAAGTCTGAAATGCAAAAAATGTAGACAATTAGCAACTAGAAATGTTCCATTCAACTTGTTTGAAAGCATGATTGGTAATATCATTTGCTAAATAATACATTTCAAAAAGTGTCAAAACTCATAATTACGTCTGTGTTTCTCGTATGTAACAATTAGCATCTTGAATATCAACATTATTAGCGTCCTCTACGTGGTGACTCCGTGCATACTTTGTGTATGGTATGCAAAACAAAGAACTTTACTGTTACATGTCACATGTGATAATAAAGTATCAAGCATTCAACATTTGTTTAAATAGAAAGAAAAAATATATTGTGTAAGAAAATAACTGCAGATGCTGGTACATATCGAAGGGATTTCTTCACAAAATGCTGGAGTAACTCAGCAGGTCAGGCAGCATCTCAGGAGAGAAGGAATGGGTGACGTTTCGGGTCGAGACCCTTCTTCAGAGTGGAGCCACATTTGATTGCTCATACTAACAATCAGGTCAGGGACACTGGAGCCTGTAAGTCTGAAATGCAAATAAATGTAGACAATTAGCAACTAGAAATGTTCCATTCAGAAGAAGGGTCTCGACCCGAAACGTCACCCATTCCTTCTCTCCTGAGATGCTGCCTGACCTGCTGAGTTACTCCAGCATTTTGTGAAGAAAAAATATATTTGTTTACTGACTGGGCCACTTCATGTCCGTTTTATTGTACAATTGCTGGCTTTAGACAATTAATTGTAAACAATATTTTCACTTCTTAATTTGGGATAGATATGTCACCATTTACATCGACATTCACCCTTACTTCCTAAGAAGGTTTTGGAAGTTTGGCATGTCCCCGACAACGCTCACCAACTTCCACAGATGCGCCGTGGAAAGCATTTTTATTGGGATTGGCATCACAGCATGGTTTGGAAAGAGCTTCATCCAAGACCGCAAGTAATTGCAAAGAGTTGTGATGTAGCCCAGACCATCACGCAAACCAACCTCCCTTCCATTGACTCCATTTATACCTCAATCTGCCTCGGCAAGGCAGATTGAGGCACGGTAGCGCAGGTAGAGTTGCTGCTTTACAGCGAATGCAGCGCCGGAGACTCAGGTTCGATCCTGACTACGGGTGCTGTACTGTAAGGAGTTTGTACGTTCTCCCCGTGACCTGCGTGGGTTTTCTCCGAGATCTTCGGTTTCCTCCCACACGCCAAAGACGTACGGGTATGTAGGTTAATTTGACTGGGTAAATGTAAAAAATTGTCCCTAGTGTGTGTAGGATAGTGTTAATGTGCGTGGATCGCTGGGCGGCGCGGACTTGGTGGGCCGAAAGGGCCTGTTTCCGCGCTGTATATATATGATATATGATATGATAAGGCCACCAGTATAATCAAGGACCAGTCTCACCCTGGTCACTCCCTCTTCTCCCCTTTCCCATCAGGCAAGAGGTACAGAAGTTTGAAGATGCACACATCCAAATTCAGGGACAGTTTCTTCCCAGTTATTGACAGGCAACTGAACCATCCTCTCACCAACTAGAGAGCGGTCCTGAGCTACCATCTACTATATTGGAGACCTTCGGACTATCTTTAATCGGACGTTACTGGACATTATCTTGCACTAAATGCTCTCCCCTTTATCCTGTATCTGTACACTGTGGACGGATTGATCATAATCATTTAACCTTTTTGCTGACTGGAAAGCACACAATACCTTTTCACTGCCCCTGACAATAATAAACTAATCTAAAATTGATAGTTGCCTCACTCAATTTAATGCTTTCAAAAAATAACAAACCTGAATCAATTTCAATAGATTTTTAAAATTTTGAACCTGGTGTAAAAATGTCATTTATTTTGTGTTATTTTCTAAAAAGATTATTTTCATCTCCAACTCATGAACAACAAACATACAGCTGAGGGTGGAAAACGCATTGAGTTTGAGATTAAAGCCAACTGCTTTTAGTGATTGACTGGCACAGTGGGGCAGCGTTAGACCTGTTGCCTCACAACGCCAGAGACCCAGGTTCAATCCTGACTACAGGTGCTGTTTGTATGGAGTTTGTCCATTCTCCCTGTGACCGTGTGGATTTTTTCCAGGTGCTCCGGTTTCAAAAGACATGCAGGTTTGCAGGTTGATTGGGTTCAGTAAATTGACCCTAGTGTGTAACCTAGGATAACATAGAACTAGTGTAAGGGGTGATCGCTGGTCGGCGCGGACATGGCGAGCCGAAGTGCCTGTTTCCATGCTGTATCTCTAAACTAAATTATCTTTGCAGCTTGTTACAGCTCAGAGCAAAACTAAGCTGGACAGGGAACTAAAGTCACTTGAATTGGAAAGCTTGGGGTCATTGTCATCTCAAAAGTGAAGATATTCTCCTCACAGTTTTATCAGGGAAGGAAAAGGGAGGGGAAAAAAGGAGGGGAGGAAACGGAGGGGGAAAAGGAGGGGGAAAAGGAGAGGGAAAAGGAGAGGGAAAAGGAGAGGGAAAAGGAGAGGGAAAAGGAGCGGGAAAAGGAGAGGGAAAAGGAGAGGGAAAAGGAGAGGGAAAAGGAGAGGGAAAAGGAGAGGGAAAAGGAGAGGGAAAAGGAGAGGGGAGGGAGAGGGGTGGGAGAGGGGTGGGAGAGGGGTGGGAGAGGGGTGGGAGAGGGGTGGGAGAGGGGTGGGAGAGGGGTGGGAGAGGGAAAAGGAGAAGGAAAAGGAGAGGGGAAGAGGAAGGAACGGGGAAGAAGAGGGGAAGGAGAGGGGAAGGAGAGGGGAAGGAGAGGGGAAGGAGAAGGAGAGGTAGAGAAAAGAGAGAGTATAGTGAAAGAAAGAAAGAGAGAAAGGGAGCGAAAGAGAGAGAAGGAAGAAAAAAGAGAAGAGAAAAAAGAGGAAGTAAAGAGAGAGTGTGAAAGAGAGGAACCAGAAGAGAGTGGAAAGTGGGGCGCCGTCTGTACGGAGTTTGTACTTTCTCCCCGTGACCTGCGTGGGTTTTCTCCGAGATCTTCGGTTTCCTCCCACACTCCAAAGAGGTACAGGTATGTAGGTTAATTGGCTAGGCAAATGTAAAAATTGTCCCTAGTGTGTGTAGGATAGTGTTAATGTGTGGGGATCGCTGGGCGGCGCGGACCCGGTGGGCCGAAGGGCCTGTTTCCGCGCTGTATCTCTAAATCTAAAAATCTAAAAAATTTATATGTCTTTTAGTTTAGTTTAGTTTAGTTTAGAGATACAGCGTGGAAACAGGCCCTTCGGCCCACCGGGTACGCGCCAAACAGCGATCCCCGCACACTAACACTATCGTCGTATACACTAGGGACAATTTACAATTATACCAAAGCCAATTAAACTACAAAGCCGCACATCTTTGGAATGTGGGAGGAAACTGGAGATCCCAGAGAAAACCCACACGGTCACAGGAAGAACATGCAAACTCTGGACAGACAGCACCCATATTCGGGGTCGAACCCAGGTCTCTGGCGTTGTAAGGCAGTAACTCTACCGCTGTACCATCATGCTGCCCAAATTTGAATTAAGCTTTTGGCCAAAGGCCCCCATCTACTAACTGAGATCAATGTGTAAGATGCAATTGCATTATATTTTACATATGAAAAAGGCCAACTGTTTTCATCAGTGTCTTGACATCTGTATTCCTTAGTCTGTGACTTCTGAAAGTTTACTAGTACAATAGGGATGTCCACTGTTCATGAAAAGTCATTAATTTGGGAAATGCAAGTGATTATATCAATGCATACCTTAACAGAATAGAGAAGAAAATCAAAACCTGATTTTTATAAATTGGGCACATATCTGGGCCTCACACATTTGAGAGGATATAAAGTTCTTATTGTGGATATTTGAGGTCAGCACAGTGATGCAGTGGTAGAGTTGCTGCCTTATAGCGCCAGAGACCCGCGTTTGATCCTAACTACAGGTGCTGTCTGTATGGCGTTTTGTGCCTTTTTCCCCCTGACCACATGTGTTTTCTCCGGGTGCTCCGGTTTCCTCCCACACTCCAAAGACGTGCGGGTTTGTAGGTTAATTGGTTTCTGTAAATTGTCCCTGGTGTGTAGGATAGTGTTTGTGTATGGGATGATTGCTGGTCGGCATGGACTCAGTGGTCCGAAGGGCCTGTTTCCACACTGTATCTCTAAAGTCTAAAGGACAGAAAGACTGTTTACTATTGTCCTCACAAAGGTGAAGGAGTTCAATTATAGGAATGTTTTTAGTTTTAGAGATACAGCATGGAAACAGACCGTGCCGACCAGCACAATAACACTACCCTACACACCAGGGACAATTTACAATTTTACCGAAGACAATTAGCCTACAAATCTGTTCGTTTTTGGAGTGTGGGAGGAAACTGAAACTCCCGGAGAAAACCCACGCGGTCACGGGGAGAACATACAAACTCCATACAGGCAGCACAGGTAGTCAGAATCGAACCTGGGTCTCTGGCGCTGGGACAATAGACAACAGGTGCAGGAGTAGGCCATTTGGCCCTTCGAGCCAGCACTGCCATTCAATGTGATCATGGCTGATCATTCTCAGTAGTACTGCTGCACCACCATGCTGCCTTGTAGTTACAAGGGCTTTTCTCTTCAGGGCACATAAGCTTAAGGTGCGTTGTAATAGATTATTTTTTTCTTCTGAATTGTGAAGGTTTTTGGGAAAGAGAATAAGAAGTTGTTTCCTGTGGCAGAAGGAAGGATGCGGAATTCAGGAATTGACAGGGGAATAAGGGTGCTATAAAGCAGAACATTTTTAAATAAAGATTATTTTTATAACTTGGAATACACTACCCCAAAGGAAGATGGATGGAGACTGAAAAACCTTCAAAAGGAGTTGGATGAAAACTTGAAAGTGAATAGGATACAGGGGGAGCAGATAGGAACTAATTGGTTCGCTGGTACAATTAGCGAGCCCGCATACTCCAGCTGTGCTCGGTATTCCTATGAATCTATTGCATATCCATCGTACTACATTTCTTACCATTGTAACCAAGCTGTTTGAAGAGAAATATTTATTTGTTGGTTTAGTTTAGAGATACGCCGTGGAAACAGGCCCTATGGCCCACCGAGTCCAGGCCAAGCAGCGATCACCCTGTACATTAGTTCTATCCGGCACACTGTGGACAATTTACAATTTACCAAAGCCAATTAAATTACAAACTTGTAGCTTACTTTAGTGTAGAGATACAGCATTGACACAGTCTCACCGAGTCCACACCGACCAGCGATCACCCGTAAACTAGTTCTATCGTACACATGAGGGATAATTTACCTACAAGCCAGTATATCTTTGGGGTGTGGGAGGAAAGCGGAGCAGATGGAGAAAGCCCAGACGGTCACGGGGAGAACGTACAAACTCCATACAGTCAGCGCCCATATAATCGGGCGGCACGGTAGCACAGCGGTAGAGTTGCTGCTTTACAGCGAATGCAGCGCCGGAGACTCAGGTTCGATCCTGACTACGGGTGCTGCACTGTAAGGAGTTTGTACGTTCTCCCCGTGACCTGCGTGGGTTTTCTCCGAGATCTTCGGTTTCCTCCCACACTCCAAAGACGTACAGGTATGTAGGTTAACTGGCTGGGTAAATGTAAAAATTGTCCCTAGTGGGTGTAGGATAGTGTTAATGAGCGGGGATCGCTGGGCGGCACGGACGGTGGGCCGAAAAGGCCTGTTTCCGGCTGTATATATATGATGATAATCAGGACCGAACCCGGGTCTCTGGCGCTGTCAGGCAGCTGCGCCACCATGCCGAATCAATAAGGAAGAAAGGTGGCATCTCTACAGGCTCAATCGAGAATCGTTAAGTTTATGCTGTCTACCTCGGGACTAGAGAGGAGGAATTTGAAAACACGGGAGAGGAATTTAAGAGAGAATGAACATATAATGTTAATGGTCCATGGCAGATTCAATGACACTTGCAGGAACAAGCAAAAACTCCTGCAAAGTGAATCGCAGGAGTAAGCTAATGCGTCGACATAAAAGATAAATAAGGATCTGGCAATAGCATTAGTCCTGCAAGATGGGAAGGAGTTCTACAAGAAAGATGTTTAAATATAAATGAGGCTGCAGCTTTCAGCAAATTAAACCCCGAGAGAAACCAAAATAGTCAGGGAATAAAAAAGAATAAGTAATTATAGAATAGAAGTATTTAAAAAAAACAATGGTTAAAAATAAAGCTTTTATTGTAAATGCATTCATCTATCTGAACAACAGAGATCCACGGACTCAGAATTAAACACTGCAAGACGTACCTATTTATAAAGACAGAAAGGGCAATGAGGGAGTTGGGTCTGTAGAGTTTCTATAATTACGCTGGCTATATTTGCAGCAACAGATGAGAAACTGAAATAAATAGATATTTATATTCAGAAGTTCATGTTCATGTCCTCGGAGCAGAATTAGGCCATTCTTCCCATCGAGTCTACTCCACCATTCAATCATCTCTGATCTATCTTTCCCTCTCAACCCCATTCCCCTTCTCTCAGTAATGTTTCACACCAGTACTAATCAAGAATCTGTCAATCTCCACTTTAAAAATATCCGTTGACTTGGCCTCCAAAGCGGTCTGTGGCAAAGAATTCTGGATTTACCACCCTCCGACTGAAGAAACCCCCCTCATTTCCTTTCTAAAGGTACGTCCTTTTATTCTGATGCTGCGGCCTCTGATCCAAGACTCTCCCATAAGTGGAAACATCTTCTCCACATCCACTCTATCCAGGCCATTCACTACTCGGTAAGTTTCAATAAGGTCCCCCTTCAGAATTCATTAATTTTTTAATCCATTAATGTTCTTGACTCGTAATAATTCTTAAAATTCTGGGATTGTGCTTATGTATAGTAAAAATTTATTGAACAGTATCCAAAAAGAAAATGTCACTGTACCTCGGTACATGTGATAACAAAGAACCATTGCCCACTGATTGATGTATTTGCTTGGGACCTCTCTCCATCGATACTGCCTGACCCAATGAGTATTCCCAGCTTCTTATGCTTCTTATCCTTCTGCAGTTGCACAGGGCCCTAGTGAGACCGCACCTGGAGTACTGTGTGCAGTTTTGGTCTCCAAATTTGAGGAAGGATATTCTTGCTATTGAGGGCGTGCAGCGTAGGTTTACTAGGTTAATTCCCGGAATGGCGGGACTGTCATATGTTGAAAGACTGCAGCGACTAGGCTTGTATACACTGGAATTTAGAAGGATGAGAGGAGATCTTATCGAAACATATAAGATTATTAAGGGGTTGGACATGTTAGAGGCAGGAAACATGTTCGCAATGTTGGGGGAGTCCAGAACAAGGGGCCACAGTTTAAGAATAAGGGGTAGGCCATTTAGAACTGAGATGAGGAAAAACTTTTTCAGTCAGAGAGTTGTAAATCTGTGAAATTCTCTACTTGAGAAGGCAGTGGAGGCCAATTCTCTGAATGCATTCAAGAGAGAACTAGATAGAGCTCTTAAGGCTAGTGGAGTCAGGGGGTATGGGGAGAAGGCAGGAACGGGGTACTGATTGAGAATGATCAGCCATGATCACATTGTATGACGTTGCTGGCTCGAAGGGCCGAATGGCCTCCTCCTGCACCTATTGTCTATTGTCTATTGTCTTTCACTTCAGATTTCCAGAATCTGTTATATTTTGCTGTTATATTATACTCTGCTGAATAAGTTGTACATTTTGGAAATAAATTGGCGCTCGTGTCTGAATAGGGCGATCTTCAGCTGTGCAGGACGTTGGATCGGGTGCTGCTCTAAGAGGCCGAGCGTGTAGACCAGACGTGGCCTGCAGCGTCGCAGAGCAGTGGAGCACTGGTGGAGGACAGATGAGAGACTGAATCTGTTTGACATCTGTCCTCTCTCTTTTCCTTTTCCCATGACTCCCTGATGAAGGGTTTACATCACATTTCATCACATTTATATGCGGAAGTATCATCGGAATGGACCTTCAACTAACTATCAATTTGCCTTCTGTTAGGTTAACAGCAGGTCACATTTTGATTTCACTGCCTGAAGCCAAAGGATGAATGATTTAGTCTAAATCATTGGAAGGCGACTCTGGACTGTCAAAGCAGCCACAGCCAGGCATAAAAACAGTTTTTTTCCATGAGTAGTAGTTCTACTCAATAACCAAAGTCTGTAGCCTCTTTTTTGCTCTGGCTTATTTTCCCCCACTTGTTTAGACCATAATGTTGTATCCTTATTGTTTTGATGTGGTTATGGTTTATTCTTAATTGTTAACTATATGTTTGTGTTGTCATTTGTGAGCGGAGCACCAAGGCACATTCCTTGTATGTGTACATACTTGGCCAATAAACTTATTCATTCATTCATTCATTCATTCATTCATTCATTCATTCAATGAGAAAGTTGATTCCACTCAGTAAACAAAGACAAAAACTGTATCCCAGAAAGACATCTGGAATTGACATTAAATTAATTTGGAAAAATCCTTCAAACTTCCTTGTTTCTCATATGACATTCAGCTATTCAATCTGATAATATATAATTCAATTGGACTTAGTCATAGTATTAGAGCATTGTACAGATTGGACAAAGGCTGTTCAGCCCAACATGTTCATGCCAACCAGTGGTCAACCTTCTGGATTAACTTTATCACCCAGCACTTGGTCTCATGCCTAAGTGATTCAAGTGCTCAATCAGACATCTTAAGTGGGCATTTAAGCCAGCGTCACCCACAAAGAGTATATCTGTTCAAGGAGTTACAGAGAGTACTCACGCATATAAGACTGTCCTGGTGTCTCCCACTTTTCCTCCATCTCCCACCGTCAAGGTATCATAACCTCTTTCCAGGTCAAACTCTTCAAACTTAAGCTTAATGATCTGTGGGGAAAAAAAACAAAATTGTGAGCTCTCTCTGAAAACTGATCCAATTTGCACAACTCTGTAAAACATCGTAGGGCTTTTGTTTTCCATCCTGTGTTAGAAATGTGTAAAAGAGTGCTTGATATACTTTTCCTACCAAAAAGAAAATCAAACATTGCAACTGGTGCAAAAGAATATCAAATGATTTGTACACTCTCACAGCTATCTGGACCCATTGATTCCCACAGCTATCTGGAATACTACAAACCCACTGACTCCCACAGCTATCTGGACTACACTTCTTCCCACCCTGTCTCCTGCAAAAAGTCTATCCCCTACTCCCAATTCCTCCGTCTACGCCGCATCTGCGCCCGGGATGAGGTGTTTCACACTAGGGCATCAGAGATGTCCTCATTCTTTAGGAAATGGGGCTTCCCCTCTTCCATTATAGATGAGGCTCTCACTGGGGTCTCCACTGTATCCCGCAGCTCCGCTCTTGCTCCCCCTCTCCCCAATCGTAACAAGGACAGAATCCCCCTCGTTCTCACCTTCCTCCCCATCAGCCAGCATATCCAACAAATTATCCTCCAACATTTCCGTCACCTACAACGGGACCCCACCACTGGCCATATCTTCCCATCCCCTCCCCTGTCTGCTTTCCGCAGAGACCGCTCCCTCCGTAACTCCCTGGTCCACTTGTCCCTTCCTACCCAAACCACCCCAATCCCGGGCACTTTCCCCTGCAACAGCAGGAGATGCAACACCTGTCCCTTTACCTCCCCCCTCAACTCCACCCAAGGACCAAAACAGTCTTTCCAGGTGAGACAGAGGTTCACTGCACTTCCTCCAACCTCATCTATTGTATCCGCTGTGCCAGATGTCAACTTCTCTACATCGGCGAGACCAAACGCAGGCTCGGCGATTGTTTCGCTCAACACCTTCGCTCAGTCCGCTTTAACCAACCTGATCTCCCGGTGGCTGAGCATTTCAACTCCCCCTCCCACTCCCAGTCTGACCTTTCTGTCATGGGCCTCCTCCAGTGTCATGGTGAGGCCCAACACAAATTGGAGGAACAGCACCTCCTATTTCGCTTGGGCAGCTTGCAGCCCAGTGGTATGAACTTTGACTTCTCCAACTTTAGATAGTTCCTCTGTCCCTCTCTTCCCATTCACCTTCCAGTTCTCCCACTGTCTTCCTGTCTCCACCTATATCCTTTCTTTGTCCCGCCCCCCCTGACATCAGTCTGAAGAAGGGTCTCGAACCGAAACGTCACCCATTCCTTCTCTCCAGAGATGCTGCCTGACCCGCTGAGTTACTCCAACATTTTGTGATACCTTCCTGTACATTAACAGCCATCAATAAATCTCTACCGAAATGCTACCTGGCCGGCCGAATGTTTGAGATTATTATGGCTCATTGTTTTCACCATAAACCACCTGTATGGTTTAACAGAGAAATTATTTTGGACAATAATTTTTCCAATCGGAGATACCCCAATACCAACACTGAACATAGACAGATAAAGCTGGAGTAACTCAGCGGGTCAGACAGCATCTCTGGAGGAAAGGATAAGGTGACATTTCGGGCCGAGATTCCAACACCTTTATAATAAGGCATTCACAATGGAACTCGATTGTAGAGCATGTTAAAGACATCCTGGTAATAATTTTTTTGAAAATAGTTAAGTCATGGTTAGCCTCATAATGTGAGAGAGAGAGAGAGAGAGAGAGAGAGAGAGAGAGAGAGAGAGAGAGAGAGAGAGAGAGAGAGAGAGAGAGAGAGAGAGAGAGAGAGAGAGAGAGAGAGAGAGAGAGGAGAGAGAGAGAGAGAGAGAGAGAGAGAGAGAGAGAGAGAGAGAGAGAGAGAGCAGGAGCGAGAGAGAGGAGAGAGAGAGAGAGAGAGAGAGAGATAGAGAGAGAGAGAGAGAGAGAGACAGAGACAGAGAGAGAGAGAGAGAGAGAGAGAGAGAGAGAGAGAGAGAGAGAGAGAGAGAGAGAGAGAGAGAGAGAGACAGAGAGACAGAGACAGAGAGAGACAGAGAGACAGAGAGACAGTGACACAGAGAGACAGTGAGACAGAGAGACAGAGAGACAGATGTCATTATTATTATTATAATGCACATGACACTTTCAATGCCTTGTTACTTTATCTTTTGACTGGTGGCAGAGAAATTTCCCTCTGGGATAAATAAAGTGGTATCATATCGTATTGTATCAAGCATGGAAATGTTGTGAGAAGGCAATCAGATGGCCATTTTTATAGCAGTTGCCAACTAATATTCTGTATTGTGTTTTGTTTTCAATTCTGGTCTGGTATTGTGATGTGTAATCTAGCATACTAAAGGTCTTCAATATTTGTGTGGTGTTGGTCTGACCCCGGGTGGGTTCAGCTGATGAAGCCGTTATCTCATGAAGCAGCATGCCCAAGAATCGCAAACAAATGCTCTGTGTGGGTCTAATAATAATGCTCATCAGATTCCAATCTACTTTCCACTATTATGTGGGGGGAAGGAACTGCAGATGCTATTTTACACCGAAAATAGACGCAAAATGCTGGAGTAACTCAGCGGGTCAGGCAGCATCTCTGGAGAAAAGGAATAGGTGACATTTCGGGTTGGGACCCTTTGTCAGACAGAGTCGGGGGGGGAGGGAAACTAGAGGTATGAAAATGTTCAGAACAAATCAAAGCAGGCATCGATGGATGACCAAGGAAAGGGAGCTCACAATGGTCCATTGTTGGATGTGGAGGAGGTGATAATGAAAGAATATATGGATGCGAACAGTGAAGCTAGCAGGATGACTAGGGTGTGTGATGGGCAGAGAGAGAGAATGCAGGGTTACTTGAAATTAGGGAAATCAACATTCATATCGCTGGGTTGTAAGCTGCCCAAGCAAAATATGAGGTGCCATTTACTCAAATTTGTGTGAGACCTCACTCTGACAGGGGAAGAGGCCCAGGACAAAAAAGTTGGTATGGGAATGGGAAGAGGAGTTAAAATGTTTGACAACCGGGAGATTGCACTGTTATGTTTGAACGCACATCTTAGCCAACACAAGTCAAAGGGTGAACTCCTGCATTCCAACTGAGTACAATATTTCTAAACTGAAGAACACAAGACAAAATTACATGAGAGACTTGTAAAAACCATCAATCCGACAACCAATTGGCAGTATGATGAATGGGTCTAAAAATACAGAGTTTGTAGCACCTCTGAGTATATTAGTCCGTGGCCGCAGTAAGCAGTAAACATAAATACGGAAAAATACGATGAAAACTGCATTACCAACAATGATTCCGTTTGAGTTTAGTTTATCGTTACATGTGGAGAGACAATACATGATTACAACTGAGCCATCCACAGTACACAGATACATGATAAAGGGAATAACATGAATAACGGTTAGTGCAAGATAAAGTCCAGTACAGTACCCTCAACAACTTCTCCTTTGACTCCTCCCACTTCCTCCAAACCAGAGGCGTAGCTATGGGCACTCGCATGGGCCCTAGCTACGCCTGCCTCTTTGTCGGGTACGTCGAACAATCCCTGTTCCAGACGTACACTGGCCCCATCCCCGAACTCTACCTCCGCTACATCGACGACTGCATTGGTGCTACCTCTTGCACCCATGCAGAACTCACTGACTTTATACACTTCACCTCCAATTTCCATCCTGCCCTTAAATATACCTGGACTATCTCTGACATCTCCCTCCCGTTTCTGGACCTCACCATCTCCATCACAGGAGAAAAATTAGTGACGGACATTTATTACAAGCCCACCGACTCGCACAGCTATCTGGACTACACTTCTTCCCACCCGGTCCCCTGCAAAAAGTCTATCCCCTACTCCCAATTCCTCCGTCTACGCCGCATCTGTGCCCGGGATGAGGTGTTTCAGACTAGGGCTTCCGAGATGTCCTCGTTTTTCAGAAAACGGGGCTTCCCCTCCTCCATTATAGATGAGGCTCCTCACTAGGGTCTCTTCTACATCCCGCAGCTCCGCTCTTGCTCCCCATCCCCCCACTCGCAACAAGGACAGGATCCCCCTCGTTCTCACCTTCCACCCCACCAGCCAGCGGATCCAACATATCATCCACCAACATTTCCGTCACCTACAACAGGACCCCACCACTGGCCATATCTTCCCATCCCCTCCCCTCTCTGCATTCCGCAGAGACCGTTCCCTCCGCAACTCCCTGGTCCACTCGTCCCTTCCTACCCAAACCACCCTAACCCCGGGCACTTTCCCTTGCAACCGCACGAGATGCAACACCTGTCCCTTTACCTCCCCCCTCAACTCCATCAAAGGACCCAAACATTCTTTCCAGGTGAGACAGAGGTTCACCTGCACCTCCTCCAACCTCATCTATTGCATCCGCTGCTCTAGATGTCAACTCATCTATATCGGCGAAACCAAGCGCAGGCTCGGCGATCGCTTCGCTGAACACCTGCGCTCGGTCCGCATTAACGCCACTGATCTCCCGGTGGCCCAGCACTTCAACTCCCCCTCCCATTCCCAGTCTGACCTCTCTGTCATGGGCCTCCTCCAGTGCCATAGTGAGGCCCGCCGGAAATTGGAGGAGCAGCACCTCATATTTCGCCTGGGCAGTTTGCGGCCCGGTGGTATGAACGTTGACTTCTCCAACTTCAGATAGCTCCTCTGTCCCTCCCTTCCCCTCCTCCTTCCCAGATCTCCCTCTATCTTCCTGTCTCCACCTATATCCTTCCTTTGTCCCACCCCCGACATCAGTCTGAAGAAGGGTCTCGACCCGAAACGTCACCCATTCCTTCTCTCCCGAGATGCTGCCTGACCTGCTGAGTTACTCCAGCATTTTGTGAATAAATCGATTTGTACCAGCATCTGCAGTTATTTTCTTATACAGTCCTATCAAAGATAGTCCGAGGGTCTCCAATGAGGTAGATATCAGCTCAGGACTGTTCCTTTGTTGTTGATAGGACGTTTCAGTTGCCTGATAACAGCTGGAAACTGTCCCTGAATCTGTTCATGTCTTTCAATTTCACGTTTCACCACTAAAATTAAATAAAATGAATTCTGGCAGTGATACAGTGGAAATAGGCCCTTCAGCCCACCGAGTCAGTGCCGACCAGCAATCACCCCGCACACTAACAGCATCCTACACACTAGGGAAAATGTACAATTTTACCAAAGCAATTAACCTAAAAACCTACATGTCTTTGGAGTGTGGGAGGAAACCGGAGCACCCAGAGAAATCCCACGTGGTCACAGGGGGAACATACAAACTCCGTACAGACAGCACCAGTAGTCAGGATCAAATTTTTCTATGAATCCTGGTCTCTGGCGCTGTGAGGCAGCAACTCTACTGTTGCAACACTGTGCCTGCACAGTACAGCCAATAGGTTCTGAAAAGGAAGGTACTTGGGTAGGAAGGAACTCGTTCTCACCTTCCACCCCACCAGCCAGCGGATCCAACATATCATCCACCAACATTTCCGTCACCTACAACGGGACCCCACCACTGGCCATATCTTCCCATCCCCTCCCCTCTCTGCGTTCCGCAGAGACCGTTCCCTCCGTACCTCCCTGGTCCACTCGTCCCTTCCTACCCAAACCACCCCAACCCCGGGCACTTTCCCCTGCAACCGCACGAGATGCAGCACCTGTCCCTTTACCTCCCCCCTCAATTCCATCCAAGGACCCAAACAGTCTTTCCAGGTGAAACAAAGGTTCACCTGCACCTCCTCCAACCTCATCTATTGCATCCGCTGCTCGAGATGTCAACTTATTCACATCGGCGAGACCAAGCGCAGGCTCGGCGATCGCTTCGCTGAACACCTGCGCTCGGTCCGCATTAACAAAATTGATCTCCCGGTGGCCGAGCACTTTAACTCCCCCTCCCATTCCCAGTCTGACCTTTCTGTCATGGGCCTCCTCCAGTGCCATAGTGAGGCCCACCGGAAATTGGAGGAACAGCACCTCATATTTCGCCTGGGCAGTTTGCAGCCCAGTGGTATGAACGTCGACTTCTCCAACTTTAGATAGTTCCTCTGTCCCTCCCTTCCTCTCCTCCTTCCCAGATCTCCCTCTATCTTCCTGTCTCCACCTATATCCTTCCTTTGTCCCGCCCCCCTGACATCAGTCTGAAGAAGGGTCTCGACCCGAAACGTCACCCATTCCTTCTCTCCTGAGATGCTGCCTGACCTGCTGAGTTACTCCAGCATTTTGTGAATAAAAGGAACTGCAGATGCTTGCTTATACTGAAGATAGACACAAAGTGCTGGAGTGACTCAGCGGGACAGGCAGCATCTCTGGGGAGAAGGAATGGGTGGTACTTGAGTCTGACAGGTTGAAGGCATCAACTGTTGTTGTCCTTCTTTTACAGGGATGAATATTTTATTTCTTCAAGGAAGGAGATCAGAAAGAAACCGTCGTTCAACGTTCCGGTCAGGAGAACACACTTTGATTTAGCATATCATAGAACCCAGGCCTTTGACAGACAGACTTTATTTGTCTGGCATGCACATTGAGGGTGGCTCATTAAAACCAAATAGTGTTGCGGCTCCTCGATTGTTAAGGTGCAACAAAGAGCAATCCCTTCAAAATCTTCAACATTTTATGCGGTCTTCATTGTTGAAGTGTCACATGAAAATGTACGCCCGACCTGAATATTTTATCAAGTTGCTTGTTACCGGCAGCCCTCTTGAACAGACAGGAGATCTGCTCTCACAGCAAGTTCCTGGCATCATCCACGACAGGTTCCTCCAAACTTAGATAAAAACATCTTGCAGGTTTGAATCACAAATCAGGGATAAGGTACCAGTTCCATGCCTACAAGTGTAAAATAACACAAAGCAGTCTGATCTGATAGAAATAATCCTTTGAATGGAATTGAATCTGTGACCGGAACATCAATTCATTGCAAAACCCTAGCTTGACATTTTCTCGGAAAACAATTTTACAGCTCTCTTTGGGAAATTGCGTGAGAAAACAGTTTCACGGCCCAACATGCTCTGCTTGCTGATTAATTTCGTCTTCTGCCTCTTAACTCCGGGAAGTTCAAGTAGCTCAGCTGACAATAGACAATAGATAATAGGTGCAGGAGTAGGCCATTCGGCCCTTTGAGCCAGCACCACCATTCAATGTGATCATGGCTGACCATTCTCAATCAGTACCCCATTCCTGCCTTCTCCCCATACCCACTGACTCTGCTATCTTTAAGAGCTCGACCTAGCTCTCTCTTGAAAGCATCCAGAGAATTTGCCTCCACTGCCTTCTGAGGCAGAGAATTCCACAGATTTACAACTCTCTGAGTGAAAAAGTTGTTCCTCATCTCCGTTCTAAATGCCTACCCCTTATTCATAAAATGTGGCCCCTGGCAGAGTTGTTGCCTCACAACGCTAGAGATTCGGGTTCTATCCAGACCTCGGGTGCCGCCTGTGTGGAGTTTGTACATTCCCCTTGTGATCCGCGTAGGTTTTCTCCGGGT